>NC_062540.1:21493160-21525660 GCF_022655615.1 Tachysurus fulvidraco
CTGCATCGTATGAGACTCGACCCCCCTTCACTCTCTCTCTCTCTCTCTCTCTCTCTCTCTCTCTCTCTCTCTCTCTCTCTCTCTCTCTGTCCCACCTCCTGTGGTCTTTGATGTGGTGCAAGTTCATATCTCGAGGCTAAATCGTCTCCATAAAAGCTTTTTTTTGTGTCATGCATCCTTTCTTTTTCTCATCAATAGCAGTAGGCATCAGCGTGTTCAGACGCCCAACATCGCTTCCAGCTCAATAAATCCCTCCGCTTGGGTTTAATGAGGAGGAAAAGAAGTCTCCATCTTGTCTCTCACTCGTTCCCCAAGCTGTTACAAAGACGATTCATGGCTCCTCACTCATCCATGCTTTCTTTTCTCCCCCTCCTCCGTCTTCTTGGCTCATGTCTGAATTCACGCTGCTTATCTAAATGGCTAAATTGCCTTTTAGTGAGACGAGTTCGCTTCCAGGTTCATTCTATCTGTAGGTTTTGTCTCTCGGCTGCTAAAAGAAGCCTCTGTTGGGACGTTTCCTCTCTCTGAGTCTTAATGTATGCTGGCTGATGTAATGACATCTTGGCCATCGTGGCTCACCGTTAAACAGGAGATAACAAAAGCTATTCGTCGTTTTAGCCGCTGCATTTAACGGATAAGTGGCTCTGAAAAGGTCATGTTGATTGGTAGTGTGTGAGGAGGAAAGAGAGGAACTTTGTGTGAGGGTGAGAACACGGTTTAAAGTGTTGGCCTCGTCGTGCACAGTAACTTCTGAAGTGACATTTAAAACAGTTTCGCTTTAAACTCCTTTATCTCACTCTGGGTGTTAATCAGATATTTTCTCATATTCGAGGATTATTATTATCTAAATCTAATCTTAGGGATTGTAGATTAGATAAACATCTCCAGAGACTTTAGGAAGAAAAATTAATCTCATGCCCCTTTTCCACCGGAGAGAAGTGGGTGCTGGTTCAGAGCTAGCGCTGGTGCTGGTTCAAAGTTGGTTCCACTGGTGAACCTTCTAAGACGCGGTTTGCCTTTCCTCCGGTTAGAGAGCATCACAGCGCCGAGTGTGACGTCACTGTATACGTGTCACGTGTCCCAGCGACGTTAGCGCAGCAGCGACAAACACAAACACAACAACAACAATGGTGGATGTTACTTTACTGTTAATGCTCATGACTTTGCGAACCTACATTAACACCCAAACGCGGCGAATCCGACGTATTCGTGCGGCTCCGTGTAATCTGTATAAACGGAGGTTGTGATGGAGAAAGTACTTAACGTTATTTTATCATTAACACAGAAAAACATTAGCCTTAGCATGTAGCTACCTACTATCATGTGTGCTGATAATGTATCATATCGCGGTAAAGTAAAAGTGTATTAAACATTAGTATACTTAAGGTACATTATCAAATGCACTAACAGTAGCCCCGCCCACAGCCCCGCCCACAGCCATTGACACAAGCGGTTCTTAAGTCATGACCAGCAACGTTTTGGTGCTACTTAAGAACCACTTTTCCTGGTTCAGAGCCGGTGCTTTGGCGGTCGAAACAGAAAGAACTGGTTCTAAATTAGGCTCCGAACCTGCACTCGAACTGCCTCAGTGGCAAAGGGGCATCAGAAGGAAGTAGCAGGAGCTCAGGTCGTTGGTGTGGCTACAGTTAGTTCACTTTGCTAATGTAACCTGAGAAGAAACTGAGCAGGAAACTTAATGATTAGCAACAACTAACCAATCAGAACTAGGAGCTGAAAAGAAGAAAATGTTTTACTTGGTTAAGCTTCGGTGCTTGGACTAAAACTTACATAACATTACATTACATTTACATTACATTACAGAACATAAGCCCTAAGTATAAAAAGAACCCTTGAAGAACCAGAGCAGATCGAGAATGTTTAAAAGGTTGTGTGGAATGTAAAACCAAGAGAAACCTTTTCAGAAGATGGCACTATAAAAAAATACAAGATTAGGCACGAGTTTTGTGCTGCTTCTGAATTGTTCTTTTCTTCTGGACAGGTTCTGGAGCGGAACATGCACCTGGAGTGTAAGTGTCACGGTGTGTCGGGTTCCTGCACCACCAAAACATGCTGGACAACTCTGCCTAAGTTCCGCGAGCTGGGCTACATCCTGAAGGACAAGTACATGCAGGCGGTGCATGTGGAACCGGTCAAAGCCAGTCGCAACAAGCGTCCCACCTTCCTGAAGATCAAGAAGCCTTTCTCTTACCGCAAGCCCATGGACACGGACCTGGTGTACATAGAGAAGTCGCCAAGCTACTGTGAGCCGGACCCCGTGACCGGCAGTGTGGGGACTCACGGGAGGGTCTGCAACAAGACCATCACCCACCACTCCAATAGCTGTGACCTGATGTGTTGTGGGCGGGGCTACAACACGCACCAGTACTCGCGGGTGTGGCAGTGCAACTGTAAGTTCCTGTGGTGCTGCTATGTCAAGTGCAACACCTGCAGCGAGAGGACAGAGGTCTACACGTGCAAGTGAATGAAAGCGTGTTGCATGACGTCAGACACTCGGATCTTGTGGGTTTTTTTCATTTTCCAGGATGTTGATGTTGTTGATGTCTTTTTGCACAAAATATCCACTGGATGACTTTAAGATCACTTCCTGGACTAAATGCAGAAGTGCATTATGTATACTGCAGCAGGTCTATTGACCTCACAAGGCCTCGCGGCAACCGAGCGAGTCTGGAGCTGTCTGAGACCTGTTTAACGCGCCGCTATTAGACTTTCCTCCTCCCGCTATTGATGATGATGAGTGTGAACACGTTAACACGCTGACAATTCATTTAAAGAAATGATTTTTATTTATTTATGGAGCTACTGTCATTCGGCTTGGCTTGATGTTGGTAGCAAGAGCTGATTCAGTTCACACTGACACATTACTGACACTACTGACACACTACTGACACTTCTGAAACACTACTGACACTACTGACACTACTGAAACACTACTGACACTACTGAAACACTACTGACACTACTGACACACTACTGACACTACTGAAACACTACTGACACTACTGAAACACTACTGACACTACTGACACTACTGAAACACTACTGACACTACTGAAACACTACTGACACTACTGACACTACTGAAACACTACTGACACTACTGACACTACTGAAACACTACTGACACTACTGAAACACTACTGACACTACTGACACTACTGAAACACTACTGACACTACTGACACTACCGAAATACTACTGACACTACTGAAATACTACTGACACTACTGACACTACTGAAACACTACTGACACTACTGAAACACTACTGACACTACCGAAATACTACTGACACTACTGAAATACTACTGACACTTCTGACACTACTGACACACTACTGACACTACTGAAACACTACTGACACTACTGACACTACCGAAATACTACTGACACTACCGAAATACTACTGACACTACTGACACTACTGATAATACTGAAACACTACTGACACTACCGAAATACTACTGACACTACTGACACCACTAAAACAGTACTGAAATACTTCTGCTGCATTACTGACACACCACTGAAACACTACTGACACACCACTGAAACACTACTGATACATCACTGAAACAGTACTGACACACTACTGACACTACTGAAACAGTGCTGAAATATTATACTTCTGACATTACTGACACGCTACTGAAATACTACTGACATATTACTGAAATACTAATTAAACACTACAGAAATATTACTGACACACTACTGACATGCTGGATTTTTCTTTGTAGCAACAGCATGCCTTTGTATCAATAATCTGCTCTATTATGCTGCTAGTCTGGATTATCACGCCCGGTGCGATAGTGGAATAACTCGTGCTGATTAAAAACGCCATGTGTGTACGCAGTAGTGATTAAATCCCAGACGAACTAAACTTTACACTCAGAGTATATTTTGTGAGAAGAGTATTTGTATTTTTATATAAATGTTTTATTTATATTGTTGTTTTCTCCTGTTGGTAGCGCACATGGCTCTCAGTCCGCTCGTGCTACACGTCTGTGGAATGATGAGGGACTTTTACACGGTTCCTCTCGCAGATGTTAGCGTCATTAAAATCGACTGAACGCATTCCACCAGCGTCCTTTGTTTTTATGATCCAGGTGTTGACTTCGAGGATTCGCCTCATCGGTGAACGTTCCAAACTATCGCATGAAGGTTTTGATAAACTGATGTTTGATATTTAAATCAAGTTAAGATTCTTTTATCTTGAGGTTCTTCAGTTCTCCCTTCAGGGTAAACCTTAAAAATCTTAAATGATTTAAAATCTCATCACGTTATCCTGAACCTGGCAGGAGTTTAGCTTCTTGGTACTTGGATCCATTCTAGCAGAGGAACCTGACCATGCGCTATCTGTGGTACATTGTACAGTTTAATAAAAACAAAGGTTCTGCTTGGATGAAGGTTCTACTTTGGAGCACCATGAAGCTATCTCCTAACAGATATTATGAGTTTGTTCTGCGCATGTTCATACAGGAAGGGTTCTTCACCGGTACTTTAGATTTCAATTAATAATTAAGATTTATTCACAAGTTTTTTGTAGAACCCTTTATACATACATTCATACATCTTCTACCTCTTATCTGAACTTCACGGGGAGCCTGTGCCTATTCATCGGGCATCGAGGCAGGATACACCCTGGACGGAGTGCCAACCCATCACAGGGCACACACACACACACTCTCATTCACTCACACACTCACACACTACGGACAATTTTCCAGAGATGCCAATCAACCTACCATGCATGTCTTTGGACCGGGGGAGGAAACCAGAGTACCCGGAGGAAACCCCCGAGGCACGGGGAGAACATGCAAACTCCACACACACAAGGTGGAGGTGGGAATCGAACCCCGATCCTGGAGGTGTGAGGTGAACGTGCTAACCACTAAGCCACTGTGCCAGAACCCTTAACTGATTGATTGATTGATTAATTAATTCATCAATTAATAGATTAATTAATTAACTAAGGGTTCTACACGAATTTAGTTTAGAGGGACAACTAATTCAGCACTGGGAGAACCCTTAAAAGTGCAGGTTCTATTGAGAACACTACAATGAATCAACACTTGCTCAGTACTTTCTTCGTAATATATAGAACTGTATATAGAACCGCTCAGAAATGTAATATTTATTCAAATTCAAATTCTAGTTTATTTCTATAACACTTTTATCAAGTGACATCGTCTCAAAGCAGCTTTACAGGAACATCAACATAGAACAAAAGGTTATTATAAAGAATAATATAAAGATTAATATAATAGAAAAACTCCTTTAGATGTTAAAGGAAGGAACCTTGAGAGGAACCAGACTCAAAGGGGAACCTCATCCTCATCTGGGTGACACTGGGGGTGTGATTATATAACCTCATCCTCATCTAGGTGACACTGGGGGTGTGATTATATAACCTCATCCTCATCTGGGTGACACTGGGGGTGTGATTATATAACCTCATCCTCATCTGGGTGACACTGGGGGTGTGATTATATAACCTCATCCTCATCTGGGTGACACTGGGGGTGTGATTATATAACCTCATCCTCATCTGGGTGACACTGGGGGTGTGATTATATAACCTCATCCTCATCTGGGTGACACTGGGGGTGTGATTATATATATACAGTCTGATAAAGGTTGTAGTGATGAGGAGGTTGTTGTCCTCAAACACCACATGGAGTCGGATCTCCTCTTCATCAAGCTTATTTACGTGCTACATAACATTATCGAAAAAATTAGTTTGATCTAAGAGTTTAAGATTATAAAGGGCTTCATAAAAGGGGTAAGTTTGTACTGGAAGATTTTCTGAAAGGGAAAAAAATCCTGGAAGCGTTTCCATAAGTGTAGAAGACAAGAACATGCGAGTGCTTAAAATGTGAGCTGAAAACACAGTGTAATAAAGAACAGAACGTTTTCGCTAGAACAAAGCACATTGCTCTAAAAGAGTCGCTGCGAGAACCTGTGTATCTCAGAGAGACGGACGATGCGTAATTCCTGTTGACTTTATTCCCTGAAGCTGTCTGTTGCTACAACAACTATATCAGAGAGCCACAAAATGCAGACCAGACTCTGTGAAAGAGGCCAAAAGTTAACGCTCCAGAACCGAGAATGTGTTCTGCATGCTAACGTCCTGACACGAAACTCTCGTCTCTGTGCTGTACGTCGAGGTGTCGCTGCCACGGAGGATCGGACCGGAGAGGATCGGACTGGACGATCAGACGACTCGAGGACCGGAGGACTAGTTAATGTTAAACCAGAACCGGGGGAACCGTTAAAGACATAAATCACATGTTTCTGTGGAAGTCTAGAGCTTTGTGTGAAACTAGTTTGCATCACTGAGGACGACGGTTTCATCGTCTGCTGAGCGGAGAAGAAAGTTAACGATTAATTTCAGCTCGTCAAAGGCGAAAGAGAAAAGTCTCTCAGAACCTTTTAGATTTTAGTGAATGAACGACACTGTTTACGATCTCGTAGGGAAAAAACTGCTGGCTCGTGAAATACGACGTCACTCGCGGGACGCGGTGCGTTTTTAACGAGGCGAGGCCTCGAATTAACGCTCTCCAGAAGATTCGTCCGAATATGTAATTAAAAACATACTACTGTTAATGACGTGTGACTTAATGACGTCACGTCGTTACGTTTCGATCCGTCGGCGTCTCAGATTAATAATCCCAGAGTCAGTTTCTACTGGACCTTCACATTTCTGATGTACAGTCGTGTGTGTCCTGTATACAGAGAGAGGTTTTACTGGCAGTTTGTCAGGAAACAAATAGATTGTGATGTGATGCTGACGTTCTCGCGGCTATAAACGTTCTTCCTCTCACCGTCGTCTCTTCTTCCTCCTGCTTCTGGTTTTTGTTAAAACCACAAAGAAGCGTGAACTCCCCTGAGCGTTACGAAGCGCCGACACCGGAGACTCCTTCCATAAACGAAGCGTGGATGTCGAGCCGTACGCATCTCTGTGAATGAGTCGTCGCTATAGAAACGCTAAGTTATCAGAGCGACTACATGAATATAAACCTGCGCTACAGTCAGAGCCACCGTTCGATAGATCGCGTCGACGCCCGACGACCAATCGGAGTGCAGAACTCCTCGGCACTGCTCTGTGGTGAACTCTTTGATGGTCTGCTGTTTTTGGACGTTTGGCTTGACGTGCATGTGCTGGAGATCTTCTCTGTCGTAAAGAGATCAAGAAGAATAATGATGTTCTCAGCTCTGTTTTCCTAACATACACACACCGTTACTGGTTTTTGATGTTTGTCCTTCTCTGATGTCGAACCTCTGATTAAGGTTTGTAGACGAGTCAGTAGCTGGTGCTGGAGCTCTGCCACGGCTCCGTATTTAAAACGTCCTCTCCGATACGCATCTTTAAGAGATTTCAGTTTTGAACCCGGACCAAGAATTCCCGCTCGAGGCGCCCGATTCCGGAACGTTCCACGAGGGAAGATTTTCCTTCCTTTGAATTTATTATCATTAATCAAATCTAGCGGTGACCGATGCGAGGATAAGTGACTGTTTTAAACATTTCTGATTATGAAAGAAATAAAAGATCTAAGATTTATAGATCAAACCGTTTTGTGTGAACGCTGGATGAAACGAAGAGCAGGAGAAAGCTGCGAGTGAGTGTGTTTTTCACTTCACGCTCCGTTCCTCCATAAATCATGAAACATAATTCAGTCAGTCCTACTTTTTTTCCCCCCGTCTGGTTGGGACATGCACAAACACCCAAGACGTGCGGCGTGAAACCTGCACCTTCTGAGTCGTGTCCTTTTTTGCGAACACGTCCGCACTGTATCACGACGTCGTGAGATAACCGGCGACGTGATGTCAACATTTCGGTGTCAGAATCGACGCCATTTTGTTGAAAATGTTACAAAGCGTTAGAACAGCGTAGCTTTTCAGCGCGGCTCGTGTTTCCCCGACACATAGACCCGCCTGCTGCTCGTAAACATTCCAAGAAGAGCTCCATAAAGCCCATAGGGAACATCACTAGACACTGAGATTAGTGCAGCAGTGAGACAAACTCTGAAGAAAGCCCTTGAAGTGTTGCGTTTGAGACGCGAGGAGCCAGCATTCTGAGTGAGCTTTAGTAACGAGACGCTTTGAAGGTTTCTCGCTTGGATTCTGCCCTGTGTTGTGGGACGGTAAAGCATCCCAGAACCCCATATGATACTTCCCCATGCTTGTGTGTGGGGTATAGCGGTCCCTCAGTCACGCTTCACACTCCTCCTGCAAATGAATCAGGGTCTGGACTGAAGAGCTGCTAGATATGAAATGTTTACAGCACTAAAGAAAAGCTTTCGTTTTCCTTCATTTTTCCTCCCGAACTTCGGATATCTTAAGCGACTCGAAGAGACGAATCGTTGTCCTCGTGCCGACTGGTACAATTCATCCTTGAGCTTATTTATTCCTCAAAAAAAAAAAAAAAAAAACCTGTTTAAAAATATTTCTCGAATGATAAACGCAGGTTATTCCAGATTATTGTTTTATTATAAAGTGTGAATCCGTCTCATTCTGATGGCTGTGACAAGATAAAATTGGCTGATTATTAACCCTGACGTCATGCTGTCGTGTCCTGCAGGTCGCTACGACTGATGCTACAGTATGCCTTTGCTGTCATGGACTTAATGACCACGGCTCTGCCGTGTCGGGACGACAGCCCTGCTGCAGACGAGTGCGTCTGAAACGACACGACTTTCCCCTCAGAGCGAGCTGAGATGATAAAAGACTAAAGTCAGTCGGAAGAGTCTGAGCTGAGCTTCTCTCAGGACTGCATCTGTGCAGCGACATCGTTAATAATTAACGCCCCTACAGACCCTGAGGCGCACGTGACGTGATCCCGTGATTTCACTTTCATACCACCGGCATGACAAAACAAATACAGCAGCAGTTCAGCTGGTTAAACTCAGCCTTACAGTTAGTTACAGTGGAATTCTTTTCTTCACATACCCCCAACTGAGCGCCCCCGGAGCAGGGAGGGTTGAGGGCCTTGCTCAAGGGCCCAGCGGTGGCAGCTTGGCTGTGCTGGGCCTTGAACCCCGAACCTCAACCCAGAGCCTTAACCTGTTTCTTAATTTCACCTGTATGTAAATTGTTTCTGCAAAATCTGCAGCTCGCTTCTAAGAATTTCACTCCCCAAGGCACATGTGCTGTGGCGATGTGACAGTAAAAGTGACTTGACTTGAGCCAACACTGCCCCTATAATGCACCACTGTTTATTAATAACAGCTCTAATAACAGCTCACCTTTCACACTATTAAGTAGACATTTAGATTAAAAGAAGCTGCTCATCTTTGGGGAAAAGAAAAACACAGATTCTGTCTGGACAAAAATCAAGGAAAGTGTGTAGCTGTAAGCTAGCGCTGAGCAGAACTGAACGTTTCCTGCTCGAAAGCCATCTGTAATGTATCCCATTAGATTTATGACTGTTTCCATTAAAAATGAACTAATTACTTCTAAACGTGGTTAAACTTATACATACTATATAAACTATTAACATTAAACCTCATTTGGAGAAACACAGTCAATTAAAGGTGCGGTCTGCGTTGTTTGAAAGCCAATGTTGACATGTTCACCAAAACAAACACGCCCCTAACCCAAATGGGTCCCACCCCTGTATCGATAGCTCCGCCCACACATACATACGTAACCCAGGCGACTAACAGAAAGAAACGTGTCTTTATCATAGCTGAAGGGAAGAACAATACGATTGTAGATAAACAAACAAGCAAAAATGCCACACAAGCATAATGATGTAAAGGACAAAGGCATATATTAGTTCTGTGTAACAAAGCAAAACCAACGTTACTCACCTATCGAGAAGGAAAAAAGCGCCTCGGCGTCTTAAGTAAAGTCGGCCACATATTCACAGGTCGGAGTTTCCCGAGTCGATAACTCCTGAGCTAAACGCTGTTACTACACAAAACGCGGTTGTAGCTGCCTCTCTACATTACTACGATAGAAAAGAGGTGTTATTTGTGTAGTAACACCTCCAGGGTCGGGGGTTCGATTCCCGCCTCCGCCTTGTGTGTGTGGAGTTTGCATGTTCTCCCCGTGCCTCGGGGGTTTCCTCCGGGTACTCCGGTTTCCTCCCCCGGTCCAAAGACATGCATGGTAGGTTGATTGGCATCTCTGGAAAATTGTCCGTAGTGTGTGAGTGTGTGAGTGAATGAGAGTGTGTGTGTGTGCCCTGTGATGGGTTGGCACTCCGTCCAGGGTGTATCCTGTCTCGATGCCCGATGACGCCTGAGATAGGCACAGGCTCCCCGTGACCCGAGAAGTTCGGATAAGTGCTAGAAGATGAATGAACGAACGAACGAGTTAGAAAACATATTAAAACCCATTCAGAGAAATACACTCCATAAAACCAACATTACAGTCCAACAGAAACCCAATAAATCAAACAGACCACCAGAAATCCAATAACAACCATTAAAAAAACAACACATTCCCATTAAACTACCGTTACAGCCCAGTGGAAATACACTAATTAATTAAATAATTGAAAACAATTCATTTCCTGTTCATTCATGGTGATGTTTTTATATTTGTTCTATAATTTTCTTCCTTCAGCCTTCGGGAACCTTTTAAAGCCCCACTTTAGCTGTGGATTTAGTTTTTGGAGCAGTTTAACATGAACACACTCCATGTGCAGGAGATGGAAGATTGATAGTGTAATGACTGAGAGCACATGGTTTAGTAATTTAAACTGGCAGTATCATCTTAAATTGTTTCATGGCTTTCTGCAATGATACATTTAAAACAGGCCCGGGCAAGACGATCGCGAGACAGGAAAGTAAGCCTCTTACATTTCAAAAAGTTCCTGGAAAACATGACAGCATCGCATTGGTGAAGGACCTCATTGTAGGAAAAACACAATGTCACCTTTCATCCCGAGAGTCGGTCCGTGTTACTCATGAATATGAGGTGAAGAGGACAAAAAAGATATGTAAAATAAATTTGAAGGGCTGTCTGAATTAAAGTAGATCATCTGAAAATCCGTGAACTGACGCTTTTAAAAGATTCCGACTGCATTCATTCATTCATTCACTCATTCCCTACCGCTTATCCGAACTTCTCGGGTCACGGGGAGCCTGTGCCTATCTCAGGCGTCATCGGGCATCGAGGCAGGATACACCCTGGACGGAGTGCCAACAAATCACAGGGCACACACACACACTCTCATTCACTCACACACACACACACACACACTACGGACAATTTTCCAGAGATGCCAATCAACCTACCATGCATGTCTTTGGACCGGGGGAGGAAACCGGAGTACCCGGAGGAAACCCCCGAGGCACGGGGAGAACATGCAAACTCCACACACACAAGGTGGAGGTGGGAATCGAACCCCCGACCCTGGAGGTGTGAGGCGAACATGCTAACCACTAAGACATCGTGTCCCGCAATGCTTACTAATGTGTTTTAAATATTGATATTGGGAATATTAAAAAAATCTATATTATTTCATTAAGACAAAAACATTTTTTCCACCTAAAATTTCCACCTAATGTTGTTCTCATGAGCGACAGGAACGAAGCTCCCCGTGACCGAGAGGCACACAGGCACAGGCTCCCCGTGACCCGAGGAGTTCGGATAAGTGCTAGTGAGTGAGTGAGTGAGTGAGTGAGTGAGAGAGTGAGTGTGTAAGTGAGTGAGTGTGTGAGTGAGTGAGTGAGTGAGTGAGTGAGTGAGTGAGTGAGTGAGAGAGTGAGTGTGTGAATGAGTGAGTGTGTGAGTGAGTGAGTGTGTGAGTGAGTGAGTGAGTGAGTGAGAGAGTGAGTGTGTGAGTGACTGAGTGAGTGACTGAGTGAGTGAGTGAGTGAGTGAGTGAGTGACTGAGTGAGTGAGTGAGTGAGTGAGTGAGTGAGAGAGTGAGTGTGTGAGTGACTGAGTGAGTGACTGAGTGAGTGAGTGAGTGAGTGAGTGAGTGAGTGAGTGAGTGAGTGAGTGAGTGATTGAGTGAGTGAGTGAGTGACTGAGTGAGTGAGTGAGTGTGTGAGTGAGTGAGTGTGTGAGTGAGTGAGTGAGTGAGTGTGTGAGTGAGTGAGTGAGTGAGTGAGTGAGTGAGTGAGTGTGTGAGTGAGTGAGTGACTGAGTGACTGAGTGACTGAGTGACTGAGTGACTGAGTGAGTGAGTGAGTGAGTGAGTGAGTGACTGAGTGAGTGAGTGAGTGAGTGAGTGAGTGACTGACTGAGTGAGTGAGTGAGTGAGTGACTGAGTGAGTGAGTGAGTGAGTGAGTGAGTGAGTGAGTGAGTGAGTGACTTAGTGAGTGAGTGAGTGAGTGACTTAGTGAGTGAGTGACTGAGTGTGTGAGTGTGTGAGTGAGTGAGTGAGTGAGTGAGTGAGTGTGTGACTGAGTGAGTGAGTGAGTGACTGAGTGAGTGAGTGAGTGACTGAGTGAGTGAGTGAGTGAGTGACTTAGTGAGTGAGTGACTGAGTGAGTGAGTGAGTGACTGAGTGAGTGAGTGAGTGAGTGACTGAGTGAGTGAGTGAGTGACTGAGTGAGTGAGTGAGTGACTGAGTGAGTGAGTGAGTGACTGAGTGAGTGAGTGACTTAGTGAGTGAGTGACTGAGTGAGTGAGTGTGTGACTGAGTGAGTGAGTGAGTGAGTGACTTAGTGAGTGAGTGACTGAGTGTGTGAGTGTGTGAGTGAGTGACTGAGTGAGTGAGTGAGTGAGTGTGTGACTGAGTGAGTGAGTGAGTGACTGAGTGAGTGAGTGAGTGAGTGAGTGAGTGAGTGAGTGAGTGAGTGAGTGAGTAGTAAGCATTGCAGCAATCTGCTGTTGAAGGTTAATGGTGATATCTAATGGTTGTAACTCCCCCTGTTTACCTGCTGCTCTGACGTCAGCTGTACAAACAGGAAAATATTTCAGTTGTGATTTCTGAAATTTGTAAAACATTTTGTAAAGTTTAGGGAATGTAATGAGTAATAATTCTAAAATTACTCCCTTAAAATGATCCAGTAACCAACTACAATTATGTCATTTGTTTACCACTGGCTTTAGATTCAAAAACACTTGCGTTTTTACTCGCGTACTTTTGCATGATTTCAGACAGATTTTGAACCGAAATGAGACAAATATAATGAACATATATTTAATTATGACACTGTACAGGGTTTTAAACGGTAATTAAAGGGCTTATTTGTCATGGCTAAAAATTAAGAAGGCTGACCTCCACTTCTTTAACCGGTTCAGAGAAAGGTCAAAGGTCATGCTGGGTGTCTGAGCGGGCCAGCTGGACGCAGTGCTCAGTGATGTTAATGGTGTAACTGAACGGGACAAAAGCTTCAGGAGTAAAAGCCAGATGCATCTTTGTTATCCGTCCAACAAAGGAGGTAATAGTAAGCTCCGCCCCCTTTGTGATCTGTTTTAACCTGTAACCACAGCTATCGAGCATTGCCAGAGTCTTTTACAAAGCCCGGGAACTTTGAGAACTCCTTGTTACAATGGGCTTTAAAGGCAGGGATCAACAGAGACAAATTAAAGTTGCGCATTGTTGGAGGAACGTCGCAGGTTTCACAGCCGTCCTCGTCCGTTTGTGCGGTGACTCGGAGGAGGTGTCAAAGTCAAAAGGACGGCTTTCAAAGTGCATCCCAGAGGAGGAAAACGATATCGGCGCTAACGCTTATTCCACTGCCGTTCTTTATTGATGCTGCATCTCGGGAATTGAATGTAGCACAGTGACATTCTCAGCTGAAAGTGAGAGGCGACCTGACCTCCATCTGTCTCTCGGTACGGAGCCGAGAGAAGAGACGACGCCACAAGTCGCTGTGGGAAGAGCTGCAGCTCTGAATAGCCATTAGCACCAGGCTATGTGGGGCCGTAAAGACATTAGTAACTCCCCCACACACACACATACACAAACACACACACAGGTCGGTTATCCACATTGTCTTTACAGTGCTGCTCTTCAAGACCTCATTAGCAGCTAACGCACAGCTCCGCTTTAACAACCCGTGACTTCCTTTTGTGGAAATGTTATAAATCCATTAACCACAACACAGTTGTTTATTGGCTCGGTTTGCCTTAGTGAAGCTCAGAAGCGTGAATAGATGCAGGCTTTAAAACTTTATAGTTTCTATAGTAACGGCTCAACCACAAGGACGTGTCGGGCGGACGCTACACTGATAACGAACGCATTTAACACAACGTGGTGATGTGGAGTGGAGAAGATTTCAGAAAGGAGATGTTTATTTAACGTTTATGGAAGAAGTCTCCAGTGCCAGCACTTTGTAACAACTTTACATTTTCTGATGGATCTCCAGGGTGGAGGAGCTTTTACATGCCTACATCAGTCCCTTCAGGATTTCACAGAAATTAAGCCAAAATCAAGCAAATTCTGTGATAGTCATAGGTTTGAGTTTTTATCTGGAGTAAAATCCTGAACTCTTGTTTTTTCTGCATGATGTACGGATATAAACAGCGTTGTTATAGTAAAGTAATCAATGTCAGGGTGTTGTGATGAATCAGAGGAACTATTAGCACACAAAAGCTGCACGTCCGTCTGCTCCGTAGCCGTGCAGGAGAACCCGAGGTCGACGCTCAGAGCACAGAGCACACTGTCAGCCCCAGTTTAACTAACATGATTAATTACTCGTGTGTTTTGTTGATGCAGAGCTGATTTGGAGAGCAATACGCAGGTCGAAACAAGTCTCCGTCGCGTCCCGTTTCTCTCCTGGCCTTTATCATTCGAGTGTTTAAAAAAAAAAAAAAGCAACAATCGAACATAACGTACACTTTTACTTCCTGTTAACAAATATAAAGTCATGTCTTCGGGCTCGTGTATGAACTTGTATGAAAGATTCTATAGTTAGGAATCTGAAACATAATCATCAAACAGGACATGACAGAAACCACTTCCTGCTTCCTGTTTAAGCCTTTCTTCCATACATGGACTCAAATATACACGGTTCAGAAGTGCCCACATTCCCATTCATGGCCTTCGACTCGTTGATCAAACTGGATACGAATGAAGCGATTAATAATTGTGCACAGGAGCATTTTCACAGGAAATAAAGATCATAAACATCCAGATGTACTGTAGGGACAAGCTTCACTGAACCTGAGGTCTGTCCACCTTGAGCTTTGTGGTCGTGTCTGTATGAAAAAGCCTTAAACACTTTTAGTCACAAGAAAAAAACATTTGTGTGCAAGCATTTATTTATTTATTTGTTTGTTTGTTTGTTTGCTAAGAAATTTCTCTTAAAAACATTCATTCATTCATCTTCTACCGCTTATCCGAACTTCTCGGGTCACGGGGAGCCTGTGCCTATCTCAGGCGTCATCGGGCATCGAGGCAGGATACACCCTGGACGGAGTGCCAACCCATCACAGGGCACACACACACTCTCATTCACACACACACACACACACACACACACACACACACACTACGGACAATTTCCCAGAGATGCCAATCAACCTACCATGCATGTCTTTGGACCGGGGGAGGAAACCGGAGTACCCGGAGGAAACCCCAGAGGCACGGGGAGAACATGCAAACTCCACACACACAAGGCAGAGGTGGGAATCGAACCCCCGACCCTGGAGGTGTGAGGCGAACGTGCTAACCACTAAGCCCCCTCCTGCACAAACCCTAGAATTTTTAAACAGAATAAAGTTTTTTGTATCGTAAACATTCCCTAGACAACCGTGAACCTTGTTGGACATCAGGAAGGAACAATGTGTTTATTTATTTTATAAAATCAGGGCTTCGTTTAACATTTATAACTTTTGAAACCAACATTTTACTAAAAAAAAAATGCGTTAAATATTTCATTGCAATTACAGCTATAAAGTGTCTTTATGTATAAAACCCGTGTATTCATAGATCATTTATAGATTTAATGATGGGTGCCAATAGTTATGGAGCCGATTGTGCAGCAAGTCTCTGATTAAATTGGTGTAAATCCTCCGTATTTTCAGGAGGGATCTGCTGCGACCACAGAACACTGACTGAAGAGAAGCGCGGGTTTAAACTTCGGCTTCTGAAGCGCACCATCTTCAGAAACTCGACTGATGTTGAGGGGATTAAAAGATTTATGAATCACTTGTGAAAAAAAAAAAACAGAGCCACGATAATAACATCTTTAACTCGAGTGGCTTTTCTGAATAGATTAACTGTCGACAAGTTTATTTCTTAGTTATAATCAGTTTTTTCTGATGGATTTATAAGGAAACAACAATTTTAGCATCTTATTATTTCTGACTGATTTGTTTTACTTTACTTCTGAATGGTGTTTAATTTTAGTTTAGATTTCTTACCTACGATTCACACTGTCTGTATTTTAGCTAACATTAGTAAACTAAATAAGTAACTTAATGTTGTTAATGCTAGTTATCCAGCTAGTTTAAATAAGGCTATCTAACGTTTTGATTGACAACTAAATAAAAATACACGGTTGATGTTTATGTTTATTATCTGACGTTAGATAATAAGTTAGCTGCTGGTTAATGCTAGCTAACTTTACTAACATTGACTAGCATTATCTTGACTAATCATTTGATGTAGTGATGGCTGCTTCGTGAACGAATCCTTCTTTTGAACCGGTTCTTTTTAGTGAACTGTTTGAACCGGTTCACAAAAACGGACTGATTCGTTCTAAACTTTAGTAACTTGTGGATCAGCGCTGACCAAGACACGAACTGTTTAGTAATAAAGGTGTCTTGACTTGACTTGACTTGACTAAACAGTTCGCGTCTTGAGTCAGCGCTGATCCACAAGTTACTAAAGTTACTCACTTTCGGTCATGTCTGACAGTCGGTCCGAATTAAATAAACTAATATCCCAGAGTTACATGTAACTACTGTACACTGAACTGAGACATGTTGTGCTGAGAGAACTGTGAGCGCGAGCTGTGCATGCGTGAATAACTGACCCGATATATAGCGAATCATCAGTACACTGAACTGAGAACTGTTTGTTTCGGACGCGTCCGACATACTGTACTGAGAACCGATGAGCTTTTGTTACTGCGCATGCGTGAATCGCTGAATTTGACCCATCCAAAGTGCACACACACACACAGCAGTGAACACACACACACACACACACACACTCAGCAGTGAACACACACACTCAGCATTGAACACACACATTCACACACACCGTGAACACACACCCGTGTTTTTGTACGTTTTTGTAAGTCGATGAAGATTAGTTTATTAACTTTCTATCTTTAAGACACGTAAAACATCCACGTTTGCACATCAATGCCTGTACTGGGTGTTTTAGTTGTATAACTTAAATGTAAGAAACGTACTCAGCTAAAGTTAGGATTACAAAGAACTTTTCAAATGTGTTAAATTGATTGTATTAATATCTGCCGGCAACGACGGGAATTTACATCATGTCTTTGTAAATTATGTCATTACGTAAATTAACTGGTGAACTGGATTATTGAACTGGTTCATTAAAACGAACTGTCCGAAAGAACCGGTTCGCGGAAAAGAACCGAACTTCCCATCACTAATTTGATGGTGATTTACTAACACGCCTGATTTGCATTTGAGTTTCATCCAGAGAAATTGTTTGCTGCTGTTTATGTCATCGGACAAAATCTGCACTCAATTGTTTATTGTATTGCTTCCATTTTTGCAGGTTATTTCTTTGTTCAGTGACGATTCAGTAGTGACTCAGATGGACTGCTAAAACTAATCTTTCTTTTTTTTAAACTTGTTTAAATCTCACAGATGATGTCAGTCCCAAATAGCCTCTAATTTACTGATTATACAATTAAATTAAATTCTAACGATTTTTAAGATTAAAAAAGTTAAGCTTCTTTCATTACACATTATTTTTGTTTATTGTAATAAGGACATCCTTAAAAATATTCCTGTTCGCTGTAACCCGACCGACTCGATTATTTATTTATTTATTTATTTTGTTTTGCTTTAAGTCCGACCGACTTCCGGTTGTAAATTTGCGTTAAGACTCTTGTAACAACTAATATAAAAGCAATAAAATAATATTAACGGGTTCGGGCGCCATAATACATCTAAAACAACATTAAAACAGCTCGACAGCTTTAACTTGGCACGAAACTAAGGCATCAAAATAAGGTTCGCGATGCGCCCGAAGGCACGGGGTGAAGACCCAGTCAGTGACGTCACGATATGCTAATTTGTTTAAAGTCATACTGACGTCATCACCGTCACCAAAATTGTACTTTTTTTTACATTGAAACTTGGAAAAAAATATCGACCTACCTACTGATCCTTTTTTTTTTTTTTTACTGTTACTGCAAACCAAATTATTTTTAAGGATGGCCTAAAATAAAAATTTTGGCACCCTCTTAAAGTGTACAGTTGCTCTTAACCACAACGCAACACAAGGTTTATCTGTGCTTCAGTTAGCTAGCTAACCTCAGCTAACCTAGCTAACTGATCATGTTGCCTAATAAAGATTATAAATCAGCTCGTGTTTAATGATAGACAGACTAGCAAGTTTAGGTAATGTTATCTTATACATTAACAGTCCTTATAACTAACAATCCAATTAATGTTACTCCTTCAACAACACTAGCAACTGATTTAATCTAGCTATGATTAGTAAATTGGTTAATGGTTAATGCTTTTATCTAACTAGCATACTTCGCTTACAATCGATTAGTGTTTGAAACTCATTATAACGAACAATATTTCACCTCATGTTAAAGTTTCCCACTGATCAACTGTAGCATGTTAGCTAACCAGGGTAATTTTACATTTACAGCATTTAGCAGACACCCTTATCCAGAGCGACTTACATTTTTATCTTATTTTTATACAACTGAGCAATTGAGGGTTAAGGGCCTTGCTCAGGGGCCCAGCAGTGGAAACCTGGTGGACGTAGGAATCGAACTCACAACCTTCCGATTGGTAGCCCAACACCTGGTTAGCTAGATACAAGTTGGTGAAATTTGAAGTTAGCTAGTGCTAGCTATTTAGCTAGGTATCGTTAATGACAGGACATGATATAATCTTTTCTATTTATTTTTGTGACTTATATCATTCTCATAGTAAAGATTTTGCAAAAAAAAATTCTTTACTGTTTTAATGTTTTTCTCTTCATGCCGCTTGGAGCTGATTTTTATGGGCACAGTAAAACGCAAACGTTTCCCTTCTTCTTTGCTGGTGGTCTGCAGCGGATATTAACTCCAGGTACAGGTGTTAATGAGACCTGATAGGAGTGGAGACTTCCCGGGAGTGTCCTTGTCCTCCAGCGGCTCCTTCTTAGCTCCGTGTCCTGAGGTGATGCAGAGTCTCTTCCTCTCATCAGCAGCTTTTCAACGCCTCTCATCATTTACCACCAAACCTACCATTAACACCTCCGCTTTCTCCCACAGACTGCACTTCTACACTCACAGTTTGAAATAAAATTTTAATGAAATTTTAATAGCTGATGTGATGAAAAGAGGAGGAGAAATAATATCGTATCGGGATACCTGTAACCTAAGAGGTAGATTTAAAACCTAGCAGCTGAACTGAATTTAAAAACATCATTAAAGAGCTTGAATTAAAGCGTCCAGTTGGAGATGAAGATATGGTTTAAAAAAATATATATTTACTTGTAAATATGCAAGACTGCTTTCCTGTCTTTTAATTGGACTTTTTATTTCCTGCATTTTCTGTGATCCGATATCTACCCGATGGTAAAAACACCAGGTCTAAATGCCCTCTGAAACGTTTCTGAGACGGATATAAACCCGATGGTACAAACCCCTTCAGGAGGTGGTCTGGGACGCGTTACAGATGAAACTGGACAGGTGTAAATGAATGTGGTTGTTCAAGCCACATACGTCAGCGCTATACTCCTCCCAAACGGAACTACGTCACTCGCAGGTGACTCGCGAGTCGTGCATCGCGCCAGAAATGGAAACGAGGTCAAATATATGTGCGTTTTGGGCGGGAGTAAAAAGATGGGATCGATATCCGATTCGCAGAGACACATTTATGTGGCCTGATGTAAATGGAACAGTTTTACATCAGATAGCTATCGGATCAGAGACAACACGTGAAGTGACCGTGTGTAAAAAGGCCCAATGTGAATGTATCTGGAGTAAAAAGCACTTGATTGTGTCGCAGTGTTTCAAACGAGTCCAGAAGGCCGTACAGCCAATCAGACCGCACCTTTTATGATTCTGAACCTCGTGGCCAGAAATGTGAGCCGAACTTCACATGTGAGTTTAGATATCATATTTACAAATTATAAATATTTGGATCATTTGACGACTTTTTTTTTCATGCCTGGATGTTGACCTTTTTGTTAGTGAGAGATTGTTAGAGATGTTAAACAGTGCCAGGTTTCAGACTGATTTTTCTCCTCGCTCACATTCCTCCACACTCCTGTACTAAATTATTAAAGTATAAAAATATACGCTATATTTAAAACAGGCTGCAGCTGAAGACAAGTGCAGGCTAAAATATGTTTAATATTAAACCAAAAAACAAGCTGCAGCCTGTGGGGAGACATGTCATACGTCTCGATTACTCCAGGAAGTGAAATGTTATCGCCGGTTTCTTCTTGGTATGAATTGATGATGTGGTATAATAACAGCGACCGGATGGACGAGATGAACTCATACACACTCCTCATACACACTGCACTCCGATCCTCATGTCCTCAGGCTCATTCCTTTGAAAATGTTGATATGCTTCACTTTTTTTGTTTTCTCCACACGCCTTTGAGACGAGGCTCAGCCGTACCGGCTCGGTGAAGAACCTTGTCATTCATGGAGCTTTAACCATTTGTGTTGGTGCCACAAAGAATAAAAAAAAACTGATTTAATGTAAATAAAGCACAATTCTGTGGAAGCGGATGAGTCAAGGATGTAAAAAAGAGTCTGGATTAAACTCCGACAATGATTAATACAAAGTACAGTTTTGAAAATAAAGGTGAATATGATTTATTTAAACATACAGATTTAAATAAATAAATAAATAATTATGATGTAAGTTATAGTGAAATATGTAGCATAGGAATCTGTTTTCATACAGATTAAAACAGCGTTAATAACATATAAACATATAAAATATAATATTATATAAAAGTGAACGCAGGGAAACAAAAAGAAAACAAAAAATGATTCAGAGACTTTATTATTTATTACTGTGGGTTTGTTATAAAAGTTAAAACTCAGATACAGAGTTAAATATTATATTCAGGTTTTCTTTAACATTTCATTTTCAGAGCTCAGAACCATGATGATTTACAAAAGCTGAGGAAATAATGTGGTGTAGATATGGTGTAGATGTGGTGTAGATATGGTGTAGATATGGTGTTGATATGGTGTAGATATGGTGCTGATATGGTGTAGATATGGTGCTGATATGGTGTAGATGTGGTGTAGATGTGGTGTAGATGTGGTGTAGATGTGGTGTAGATGAGGTGCTGATATGGTGTAGATGTGGTGTAGATATGGTGTAGATGTGGTGTAGATATGGTGCTGATATGGTGTAGATATGGTGTAGATATGGTGCTGATATGGTGTAGATGTGGTGTAGATATGGTGTAGATATGGTGCTGATATGGTGTAGATGTGGTGTAGATGTGGTGTAGATGAGGTGCTGATATGGTGTAGATGTGGTGTAGATATGGTGTAGATGTGGTGTAGATATGGTGCTGATATGGTGTAGATGTGGTGTAGATATGGTGTAGATATGGTGTAGATGTGGTGTAGATATGGTGTAGATGTGGTGTAGATGTGGTGTAGATATGGTGTAGATATGGTGCTGATATGGTGTAGATGTGGTGTAGATATGGTGTAGATGTGGTGTAGATGTGGTGTAGATGTGGTGTAGATGTGGTGCTGATATGGTGTAGATGTGGTGTAGATATGGTGCTGATATGGTGTAGATATCTTCCTCTGCTTTAGTCTTTTCCCATTAGGGGGCGCCACAGCAGATCATCAGTTTCTACAACTCTGTCCTCAGCATCCTCGACTCTCACTCCAATTACCTTCATGTCCTCTTTGTCCTTCCTCTTGACCTCTGACCTGCAGCTCCATCTCCAACATCCTTTTACCAATATAACTACCTCTCTCCTCTGTACATGTCCAAACCATCTCAGTCTAGTCTCTCTGTCCTTGTCCCCAAAACAGCCAACCTGAGCTGTCCCTCTGATGTGCTCCTTCCTAATCCTGTCCATCCTCGTCACTCCTAAAGAGAACCTCATCATCCTCATAGTCCAGTCTCTAACCCATACAGCAGAGCTGCTCTCACTACTGTCTTCTACACCTTTACTTTGATTCTTGCTGACAATCTTCTCACACACACACAACACTCCTGACACTCTTCTAACACACACACACACAACACTCCTGACACTCTTCTAACACACACACACACACACAACACTCCTGACACTCTTCTAACACACACACACACACAGACACAACACTCCTGACACTCTTCTAACACACACACACACACACACACAACACTCCTGACACTCTTCTAACACACACACACACACACAGACACAACACTCCTGACACTCTTCTAACACACACACACACACAACACTCCTGACACTCTTCTAACATACACACACACAACACTCCTGACACTCTTCTGTCACACACACACACAACACTCCTGACACTCTTCTGTCACACACACACAACACTCCTGACACTCTTCTGTCACACACACACAACACTCCTGACACTCTTCTGTCACACACACAACACTCCTGACACTCTTCTGTCACACACACAACACTCCTGACACTCGTCTGTCACACACACACAACACTCCTGACACTCTTCTGTCACACACACAACACTCCTGACACTCTTCTGTCACACACAAAACACTCCTGACACTCTTCTGTCACACACACACAACACTCCTGACACTCTTCTGTCACACACACACAACACTCCTGACACTCTTCTGTCACACACACACAACACTCCTGACACTCTTCTGTCACACACACAACACTCCTGACACTCGTCTGTCACACACACACAACACTCCTGACACTTCTGTCACACACACACACAACACTCCTGACACTCTTCTCACACAGACACAACACTCCTGACACTCTTCTCACACACACACACAACACTCCTGACACTCTTCTGTCACACACACACAACACTCCTGACACTTCTGTCACACACACACAACACTCCTGACACTCTTCTGTCACACACACACAACACTCCTGACACTTCTGTCACACACACACACAACACTCCTGACACTTCTGTCACACACACACAACACTCCTGACACTCTTCTGTCACACACACACAACACTCCTGACACTCTTCTGTCACACACACACAACACTCCTGACACTCTTCTGTCACACACACAACACTCCTGACACTCTTCTGTCACACACACACAACACTCCTGACACTCTTCTGTCACACACACACAACACTCCTGACACTCTTCTGTCACACACACACAACACTCCTGACACTCTTCTGTCACACACACAACACTCCTGACACTCGTCTGTCACACACACACACACACAACACTCCTGACACTCTTCTGTCACACACACAACACTCCTGACACTCTTCTGTCACACACACACAACACTCCTGACACTCGTCTGTCACACACACACACACACAACACTCCTGACACTCTTCTGTCACACACACAACACTCCTGACACTCTTCTGTCACACACACAACACTCCTGACACTCTTCTGTCACACACACACAACACTCCTGACACTCTTCTGTCACACACACACAACACTCCTGACACTCTTCTGTCACACACACACAACACTCCTGACACTCTTCTGTCACACACACACAACACTCCTGACACTCTTCTGTCACACACACACAACACTCCTGACACTCTTCTGTCACACACACACAACACTCCTGACACTCTTCTGTCACACACACAACACTCCTGACACTCGTCTGTCACACACACACAACACTCCTGACACTTCTGTCACACACACACACAACACTCCTGACACTCTTCTCACACAGACACAACACTCCTGACACTCTTCTCACACACACACAACACTAGTGACACTCTTCTCACACACACACACAACACTCCTGACACTCTTCTGTCACACACACACAACACTCCTGACACTTCTGTCACACACACACACAACACTCCTGACACTTCTGTCACACACACACACACAACACTCCTGACACTCTTCTCTCACACACAACACTCCTGACACTCTTCTCACACACACACAACACTCCTGACACTCTTCTGTCACACACACACAACACTCCTGACACTTCTGTCACACACACACAACACTCCTGACACTTCTGTCACACACACACACACAACACTCCTGACACTCTTCTCACACAGACACAACACTCCTGACACTCTTCTCACACACACACAACACTCCTGACACTCTTCTCACACACACACAACACTCCTGACACTCTTCTCACACACACACAACACTCCTGACACTCTTCTGTCACACACACACACACACACACACACAACACTCCTGACACTTCTGTCACACACACACAACACTCCTGACACTTCTGTCACACACACACACACAACACTCCTGACACTCTTCTCTCACACACACACCACTCCTGACACTCTTCTCACACACACACACACACACACACACACACACACACACACACACACACACACACACACACACACACAACACTCCTGACACTTCTGTATCACACACACAACACTCCTACCTGCGTACTCCTACCTCCACTCTTATACAGTATGTAACTCTATGTTCTTCTCTCTTCAGGAGATAAGTGTTAACTACAGCCATGTCCATCTGCTTAGCAAAGTCCACCACCATCTGTCCTTCTAGGTTCCTTTCCTTAACACCAAACCTGCCCATCACTTCCTCATCACCTCCTCATCACCTCCTCATCACCTCCTCATCACCTCCTCATCACCTCTGTTCCCCTCACCAACATGTCTGTTGAAGTCTGCTCCAATCACTACTCTCTCCCATCTGGAACTGTCCCCATCACCTCATCTAACTCACTCCAGAATCTCTTCTTCTCTTCTAACTCACAGTCTAGTTGTGGAGCATAAACACTGACCACACAGTGGATATGGAGATGTGGTGTAGATATGTAAATATGGCATAGATACGGTGTAGACGTGGTGTAGGTGGTGATAATGTGGTTTAGATCTGGTGTAGTAATGGTGTGAATGTGGTGTAGATGTCAAAATATGGTGTATACAGTATATGGTGCAAATATAGTATAGGTATAAACTTGTAAACAACTAGATTTCTGTTCTTCAGACAGTGTTTCAACCTGAGACTGTGTGTGTGTGTGTGTGTGTGTGTGTGTGTGTGTGTGTGTGTGTGTGTGTGTGTGTGTGTGTGTGTGTGTGTGTGTGTGTGAACCCGAGCCAGTCAGGCAGGTTTGCTGCAATTATGTGAAAAATTGCTTTAGTCCCTGAAGGCCTGTGAGAGAAGCTGCAGCGGAGTTATGTGAGCAGACATGTGAACTGACACGCCATCGCTCCAACACCTCCACTTTCTCAGCACACACTCTTTCAGCAGGTACAAAACCTGCACAACAAACAAACACGTCAACAAGACGCCGACTTCAGACAGAATCTCCCCGACGGCTCGTTCCTTGTTTCCATGGCGATGTGGGGACTTTGGAAACAGAGACATGACATATGATACTGCTCACAATATTCGATTGTGAATGTGTGACACACCACCTGTGTAATAGACATGTCATTTATAATTAAGTGTTATGTGTGTTTTTGTCAGGAAAAAACAACAACAATAACAACAATTATTTATAATCTCTTTTTAATTGCTAAATAAAACAAGGAAAAGCAACAAGATACACCATAAACCTTCCTAAATTACTGCTGAAAATACTTATAAATTCGAAATGTAACAAAGTTTAATCTCATGATTTATAATAATATAGTAAGACCAGCTAACACAAGCTAGCTAGCTAGCTACGAACAGGCTAATTCCTGTCTTTTCAGTTCACAGCTAAAGTGAGCTAATCTAGGCTACATTAACAACTAGGAACTAGCGAGCTAACGCTAACGCTAATGCTAGTTAGCTAGCATTCTCGATTAGCTACCAGGAATTACTGTCAGTAGTCTCTAATAATCAGTGATAAACTCATAGTGAGTACAGAATCAATATTTTTGAAGTAGCTAGTTAGCATATTCGACCACTAGTCTTTATTGTGTCAGTTGTTTTACACAATAATGTTTGTTTATTTCTGTCATGCAGCATTTTTCTTGTTAAACTTTGACATTTTATTGTAGCATTTACAAGAATCTCTCTGAACTGGAAGAGGTGAAGAAATAAAAATAAATAAATAAAACATTCACTCATTCACTCATTTCCTACCGCTTATCCGAACTTCTCGGGTCACGGGGAGCCTGTGCCTATCTCAGGGGTCATCGGGCATCGAGGCAGGATACACCCTGGACGGAGTGCCAACCCATCACAGGGCACACACACACTCTCATTCACTCACACACACACACACACACACATACACACACACAGACACACACACACTACGGACAATTTTCCAGAGATGCCAATCAACCTACCATGCATGTCTTTGGACCGGGGGAGGAAACCGGAGTACCCGGAGGAAACCCCCGAGGCACGGGGAGAACATGCAAACTCCACACACACAAGGTGGAGGTGGGAATCGAACCCCCGACCCTGGAGGTGTGAGGTGAGGCAAACGTGCTAACCACTAAGCCGCCGTGCCCCCAATAATAAAACAGCAATATAAAAAATTATTTTTATTTCCCCACCAATAAGGTTGCAGCTCAGGAGGGAAGCAATAAAAACAAACACTGAGGACAAAGAAGCTGTGAAATCTTTGTTAGTGAGTAAATATGAGGAGATTTCTGATGTGTTGAATGGAAAATATTTCAAGCTCCTCATCACAAACATTTCACACATCTTTATTTATCTCACTTTACTGAGAACAGAGCACAAAATCGCTAGCCAGGATTAGCCAGGACAAGTAAGAGTGTTGAAGGAAATCGGTCGCGCTGCGAGTGAAACGATGTTAAACTGCTGTTTATCGATGTTGATAAATCTGTGACTATAAGACTATAAGACAGATTGAGCGCTGCAGGTAAAACCAGATGCAGCTTAAACACCACCTGCGATATCATAACAGCAGCAGGGAACAAACACCGAGTGTATAATACAGTGGTTACGCTGCCGGTTTTACGATGACACGCAGCAACAGTGATAATCAGTGACTGCACATCAAACCTCAAAGCAGCACGTGGAGCTGAGTGCGCTCGCTTCAAAGCGCCGCGGTGCTCGCGGCCACCCACACATCCAACAAAACACGACGAGCTGCGCCGAGATAAGCACCGAGCCAAAGTAAATACCTGCCTCTCCATTCTGAGCGCCACTCTTCTTTAGAATCACAGATTTGTAACAACAGATTTGTCCTACAGCCAGTTTTTAGCGTGACACAGCTATAGATTTGTCACAGATTTAAACTTTAGCTGTTGTGAGAGTGAGAGCAGGAAGCTAGCCGTTGATTGGGACGGATGAAGGAGAAGTTATTAGCATGCTAACTAACATAATAAAGCTGATTGAAAGTTAGCCCTAGCTAATGTTTTCCTACAGTCCTTGGTTCCTTGGTGAAAGAGTAATTTCTCATCAGGAAATAAAATTCTTATAGAATTTCTTTTTGTGGGGGTCACGGTGGCTTAGTGGTTAGTACGTTCGCCTCACACCTCCAGGGTTGGGGGTTCGATTCCCACCTCCACCTTGTGTGTGTGGAGTTTGCATGTTCTCCCCGTGCCTCGGGGGTTTCCTCCGGGTACTCCGGTTTCCTCCCCCGGTCCAAAGACATGCATGGTAGGTTGATTGGCATCTCTGGAAAATTGTCCGTAGTGTGTGTGTGTGTGTGAATGAGAGTGTGTGTGTGCCCTGTGATGGGTTGGCACTCCGTCCAGGGTGTATCCTGCCTCGATGCCCGATGACGCCTGAGATAGGCACAGGCTCCCCGTGACCCGAGGTAGTTCGGATAAGCGGTAGAAGATGAACGAATGAATGAATGTTAAACTAAAATCAACCACATTTGTTTTTCCTGCATGTGAAACTTATATAATAATGATAGTAATTAACAAAATCTTTCCTTAATTTTTTCCTATATAAAGTTTTCAGTTATTGCTAAAGGCAGAATAACATTAAATGTCTTGTTATTTGTGACTTTGTGTATACTCCTTCAGATGTGCATAAGTAAAAGCACCCTGTACTCTGATTAACTCTAATGTTTCAGTAACTTGTGCTAACATTCTGCTTATAAAAAAACCCCCAAAGAAACAAAAGAAGAGTCTTTATTGTATACAGAAAAGTTTTAATCTTTTCCAAACAGATTTAAGATGCTGAATGGGTTTGTTTATATGTGCATTGTGTTCAGAAATCCGTTCAGGCGCCTCGTTTTCAAACCCGAGACAAACACGTAATTATGAGCTCGGCATCTGCTAATGGAGGACGAACTCTGATGAGCTTTTTTGTGTTTTTATTTATTTATTTATTTATTCCTGAATCTTTTATTTAATTTATTCATTTAATTTTTTTTTATCAGAGAAGGCAGGTTTTTTGGACGAATGTTTATAACAGAGGACACGACAGGAAGTCACTCGATCCCGAGACACCATTAAATGTGACTGTAACCACATGTGACGTTCCTTACTAAAAACATTATTGTCATTATTGATCGATCTCCGTAGTGTAGAGGAAAATGTTAACACTCATTAACTAGCAGGTGTTAACAGTGTGTGTGTGTGTGTGTGTGTGTGTGTGTGTGTGTGTGTGTGTGTGTGTGTGTGTGTGTGTGCTTTAAATAACTCTTATTCAGGGATTTTTGCTGCCTGTGTGTTCCTGTGCTTACACTAAGACAGCAAATGTCTACAGATTCGAGAGGCTTAGCTAAATTACTGACTCTGAATTGCACATTAGAAACCACATGAAATGAGAAAGCTGCAGGAAAATTCACTGCTTTTTCTCCTTCGCAGACGACAGACACGGGTTCGGTGCTTAATTTCAGGAAACTTTAAGCCGAAGTGCCAGAATTAAGCTAGAGAATGAACCGACAGCTAATCCGTGATCTGCTTTCTGTTGCTGTTGCTGAGGTGGCAGTAGAGGAAGCCGAGTTTGTGTTAGCGTGTTAGCGTGTTAGCGCGTTACTCCGGATACACTCTTCCTGAACTGTGTTCTCCTTCTCGACTGAATAGACGCCCTTCGCTTTTCCCCCACACTTCCTCTCGTTTTTGTGTTGTCATGGGCAGGGTGCAGAAATCATCTCCATCACATGATTGTCAACCTGTCAGGGGAAATCTCAGCATAATACACACGAGGGCCCTGTGGGCATCCAACACACACACACACACACACACACACACACACACACACACACACACACACACACATACACACACACACACAGGATTCTGGGGGTTTGTCCTTACACAAAGTAATACACCTGCAGTGACACACCTGTAGCATTGTGTCAATACGTCAGTCTTTGAGTTCATTAGGATGAGAGCAAAAGAGCGAAAGAGCGAAAAGAAAAAGAGCGAAAGAAAGAAAGAAATATCTCTAAGTTAAAATAAAAATTAAAGAACTTAGATTTTATTTCAAAAATATATTCACAATTTTACCTGCCTTTTACTTTTTTATTTTATATTTGTTTTTTGTTTTTTTTGTTTGCTTTTTACTATTTCTTAAATCTACGTTCAGGATCCTCTTTTAAATGTAAATGTATTTAATAATTTTACTTGTTTATAAAGTATTTTATTTTTAATTTTATAAAGTTTTTTACAATCTATTTTACAGTCTAAGATAAATCATCTTCTTTAAGATGTTGATTCAAAATGTTAAAATTGAAAAGAATCGATAGTAATATGAATGGTTATGGGGTCCATGGTGTCTTAGTGGTTAGCACGTTCACCTCACACCTCCAGGGTCGGGGTTCGATTCCCACCTCCGCCTCGTGTGTGTGGAGTTTGCATGTTCTCCCCGTGCCTCGGGGGTTTCCTCCGGGTACTCCGGTTTCCTCCCCCGGTCCAAAGACATGCATGGTAGGTTGATTGGCATCTCTGGAAAATTGTCCGTAGTGTGTGAGTGTGTGAGTGAATGAGAGTGTGTGTGTGCCCTGTGATGGGTTGGCACTCCGTCCAGGGTGTATCCTGCCTCGATGCCCGATGACGCCTGAGATAGGCACAGGCTCCCCGTGACCCGAGAAGTTCGGATAAGCGGTAGGAAATTAATGAATGAATGAATGAATGAATGGTTATATAACGTTCATAAAATAAGATGCTATGATGCTTTTTAACTGCTTTAATTTGTAAAGAAATCCTTCGAGATAAAGAAATAAGTTTTCGTTAGCTTTTTCATTTTCTCCTGAGGGTGCACAAACTTTTGCACTGGGCTGGATGTTGTTAAATCCCGTTTAAAGTTCAGCCGTTTGATGACTGAGACTAAGGAACAGACGTGTAAAGCCATCAGCCTTGATGTTTAATCTGGATAAAGCTCAGGTGGCTGTGTGACGTTTAGTACAGACTGTTTGATGTTTAACACACGACACTGAGGCGAGTCACTGAGGTGAGTCACTGAGGTGAGTCAGAATTCTGCTCTAATGATGATTCTGTCCCTGAATCTGACTCTGCTGTGACCCTTTTTATGTCTGATTCTGACCATTCTGATTGTGACTGAATGTGATTCTGAACAAACTGTGATTTTGATTCTGACTCTGATTCTGACTCTGACTCTGAAATGATTTATAACTGTTTATAACTTATCTATAACTATAAACTGCCACTGAACAAACAGTAATTGTATAAAATTTAGATTTTCTCTGATTGTGACTGAATCTTACTTTGACACCAACTCTGATTGTGACTCAGATTCATAACCTGTTGTGATTCTTTGTATGTATTTGGACTCTGCTTACAGTGTGTGTGTGTGTGTGTGTGTGTGTGTGTGTGTGTGTGTGTGTGTGTGTGTGTGTGTGTGTGTGTGTGTGTTTGTGTGTGTGATATACACTGTGTGTGTGTGGTATACATTGTGTGTGTGTTTGTGTGTGGTATACACAGTGTGTGTGTGTGTGTGTATGAGTGTGTTTGTGTGTGTGTGGTATACACTGTCTGTGTGTGTGTGTGTGTGTGTGTGTGTGTGTGTTATACACTGTGTGTGTTTGTGTGTGGTATACACTGTGTGTGTGTTTGTGTGTGTGGTATACACAGTGTGTGTGTATGAGTGTGTTTGTGTGTGTGTGGTATACACTGTCTGTGTGTGTGTATGTGTGTGGTATACACTGTGTGTATTTGTGTGTGGTATACACTATGTGTGCTTGTGTGTGGTATACACTGTGTGTGTGTGTATATGAGTGTGTTTGTGTGTGTGGTATACACTGTGTGTGTGGTATACACTGTGTGTGGTATACACTGTGTGTGTGGTATACACTGTGTGTGTTTGTGTGTGGTATACACTGTGTGTGCTTGTGTGTGGTATACACTGTGTGTGTGGTATACACTGTGTGTGTGTGTATGTGTGTGGTATACACTGTGTGGGTGCGTTTGTGGTATACACTGTGTGTGTGTGTGTGTGTGTGTGTGTGTGTGTGTGTGTGTGTGTGTGTGTGTGTGTGTGTTTGTGGTACACACTCTATAATCTCTCATTGACATGTGATCAGGATTGCGTTGTGACTTCAGGGCGAGTCGAAGGTAAAGACGGGATATAAAGAGAAATATAAAGAGAAGTAAAATGACGTGTGATGAATGCCATCATTGTTTCCTGCTGCTTTGCGGTTTCACATCATGAAGCTCTCGGAATGCAGCCACATCAGTGTTTCAGCCACATCAGTGTTTCAGCCACATCAGTGTTTCGGTTCCGTCTTCTCGCCCGTCCGCGCCCTTTTCTTGTGCACTCACCTGCATCCATCGCTCCAGTGACTGAACGCCTTCTATCACTCCGTCTGCACGCTGATCTCCTGCCTGCTGACCAGGAGTCTGCTCAGATCTCCTGCTGTCACGCACCAGATCACCACACAGCTCTTATAACTGCTCTCAGATCAGCGTAAAGGAGACATTTGGGTTGTGTGGATTCACACAGAGATAAGAGAGCTGTGAGTCTCTGTGTTTGTGGCTTTCGCAGCCGACAGCCGTGATTCAACAACCTGGTTTTGTCACTCTCACCTGTTATCTCATGGGGCTGAGATTTCTCAGATCGCTATCTCAGTGAAAAGGAGAACTCGGCGACCGAACAGCATGGGAACTGTGATGGCACTGAATCATCTGATAACACACACACACACACACACACACACACACACACACACACACACACACACACACACACACACACACACAGTATGCAGCTGCTTCAGTAGATGTGAATGAGTGACAGAACAAGAATCAGTGTCACAGCACTTAAATCTGAGTCAAAGTCAAAGCCGAATCAGACTAGGATTAGACTCGGAATT
>NC_062540.1:21530660-21533160 GCF_022655615.1 Tachysurus fulvidraco
CTTAAACCGACACATGCTGCTTTCTGACTCACCTGAAACTCCTCATCTCACCTTTAATTAGTTTCTTCTCTGAAGAAAAAAAAACAAAAACTACATTCGTCACGTCATCGCCTCACGTCCGTAAACATCGCTAACGTGGAAAAACACAAGTCATAATTATGAGCTGCTTCTCAGTAAACCATCACCTCTTCTCTTTATTGCTGGGAGGGAAAAGGAATAAAAAGCCTCACGTGTCAGAGCTTCTGTGAAGACGTTGCTCTGGGGTAAACACAAACAGACCCACGGCCTGCGTCCTGCTGCGGGAAGCATGGTTTCTGTTTTTTTTAGAAGACCTACACAGGATATTCAGCAGAGCCTGAGGGGGAACAGTGGGGGTGGGGGCAGAAAGAAAAAGAAAAAGGAGAAATAGAAAGAAAAGAAGAAAGTGATAGTTAGACTGCGGTCACTGAGGTATGCAGACACCCATGAAAGACCTGATGCTTGTTGCATCTTGCAGAATTCACTTCATTAAACGTGACTTTCACCTCAGACGCTTGTTCAGAGCTCGGCTTCTGCTCCGGAGCCACCGGAGAGGAGAGGGTTAAAACCTCTGAGCTTTTTTATTCATAAACACATCAGGGTGTAATTTCATCTACACTGTAATTTAGACATTTTTAACTCATGTACTGATTTGCACATCATCAAGAAGGTGAAATAAGACATCATGAGGAAGTGAACGTGACTCCGCCCCTTTCTGGTGATGAATACTTGCTAATATTGGGGTGCCAATACTTTGTGCAGGTACAGGTGACTTGTAATGTGGAACATTCAGGCAATATATTATGTGGTTATATAAATTGATTAATTTATTCATTATATATAATTGTATATTAAAATATAATTACACTTTAATGACATAAGCAAAGCGTCCGCATTTAATCTCCATACACATTATTATTATTATTATTATTATTATTATTATTATTATTATTATTATTATTATTATTATTTATAGATATATAAGTTCTAATCATATCTATATGTAAATGAAAGTGTTTATACACTATAGTAATGTGTTAGACATTATTACAGATGAGATTCCTGCCTTTATTATTAAACATATTATTAGTTGTAATGTAATAATTATTAATTATATTTAAATATGTTTAAATTGTAATGATAAGTGAATAGTTCAAATAGAATAAAATAGAATAGAATAGAATAGAATAGAATAGTCTCCAGACAAAAAAAATGATAATGAGGGTTTGGGGTTAGGGGTGAATATGGGGTGGGGTGAGTATGGGGCGGAGGTGGGGTGAATATGGGGCAATTTAGGGGTGAATATGGGGGAGAATTAAGGGTGGAGGTGGGGTGAATATGGGGGGAGTTAGGGGTGAATATCGGAGGAGATTTAGGGGTGGATATGGGGTGAATATGAAGGAGAGAGAGTTAGAGGTGGATATGGGGTGTAGGTGGGGTGAATATGGAGGAGATTTAGGGGTGAATATGGGGGAGATTTAGGGGAGGAGGTGGGGTGAATATGGAGGAGCTTTAGGGGTGAATATGAGGGAGATTTAGGGGTTAATATGGGGGAGAATTAAGGGGTGAAGGTGGGGGTGAATAATGGGGGAGAGTTAGGGGTGAATATCGGGGGAGATTAGGGGTGAATATCGGAGGAGATTTAGGGGTGGATATGGGGTGAAGGTGGGGTGAATATGGGGCAGATTTAGAGGTGGATATGGGGTGGAGGTGGGGTGGAGATTTAGAGGTGGATATGGGGTGGAGGTGGGGTGAATATGGGGGAGATTTAGGGGTGGATATGGGGTGGAGGTGGTGTGAATATGGGGGAGCTGTAGGGGTGAATATGGGGGAGATTTAGGGGAGGAGGTGGGGTGAATATGGAGGAGCTTTAAGGGTGAATATGGGGGAGAATTAGGGTGGATATGGGGTGGGGGTGGGGTAAATATGGGGGAGATTTAGGGGTAAATATGGGGGAGATTTAGGGGTGAATGTGGGGGAGAATTGGGGTGGATATGGGGTGGAGGTGGGGTAAATATGGGGGAGATTTCGGGGTAAATATGGGGGAGATTTAGGGGTAAATATGGGGGAGATTTAGGGGTAAATATTGGTTGTATGGCATTAGAGTTACAGTAATTACAGTTTCCTAAACCTAAGCGGTTCTGTGCAGAACACTGACCCTGTCCATGGGACCTGAGACAGTCAGGTGGACATTTACCTGCTGAAAAGGATTATGGGTTCTCAAGAAGACATTCACAGGGTTTGTAGAAAAACTGTGCAATAAGAAAAATCAAGGGGGCACAAACATTTTCACTGAATCATATAGATTGGATTTCTTTATTATGATCTTTTTATTTCCATATATATATATATATGTGTGTGTGTGTGTGTGTGTGTGTGTGTGTGTGTGTGTGTGTGTGTGTGTGTGTGTACTGTATATATAAGTAAGTAATTGTAAAGTAAATCTGATTTAATGAGATTATTTTCTGCCACCCCCCCCCAC
>NC_062540.1:21538160-21543335 GCF_022655615.1 Tachysurus fulvidraco
GCAGTCCCCTACATGTTATTGTGAGACCTGTTGTAACTTCTATAAAAGCCCCTGACAGGCCTCTGTTTTATGCTGCCTCTGTTATATACTGCTGTAGAAATGATTTTGCATGAGGTTACTGTTGGAACTTCAGTGTATCTCCACATTCATGATAACTAAGAATGAATTACATGCTCATAGTATTGTTCTGTCTTTCAGGTGACTAATAAGCAGCCTTCTCCTGTGGCAGCAGACTCCAAGATGGTCTCTGATCTGAGTTCCCAACAAAAATCCCAGGGGGAGGAAGCTACAGTAACACACAGGTAATGGAATAATGTGTAGGCTGTCTTTACTATTCATGTTGAATTGTACCCTATGTAGTTCCACAACCAAGACAGGAAGTTGCTCATATTGGTATTTTGACTTCACTTTACAGAGTAGGTCATTGGGTATTGGACTTATTCTGACAAACACCCTTTCAGATGTCTCTAGTCAGACTTACACACGTACGTTTCTAGTGTTGCCCTTCTGGGGCCCACCTGAACAGATTTGTAGGTTTTGTTGTTCGACTTATATTCACACACACACTCTTGTTTCTAGTCTTGTCCTTATGGGGCCCTTCCGATTGGACCTCACTTTAAGTGATTGTATTTCATTTGGACAACAATTTTCAGCATCAAAACCTGGCTTATTACATGCATAATTGTACACATTCTCATCTGAGGTTGGTTTAAGACAAGTATCTAAAATGAGATTGCTTGCAGTCACCTACATGTTATTGTGAGACCTGTTGTAACTTCTATAAAAGCCCCTGACAGGCCTCTGTTATATGCCGCTATATGCTGCCTCTGTTATATACTGCTGTAGAAATGATTTTGCATGAGGTTTCTGTTGGAACTTCAGTGTATCTCCACATTCATGATAACTAAGAAGGAATTACATGCTCATAGTATTGTTCTGTCTTTCAGGTGACTAATAAGCAGCCTTCTCCTGTGGCAGCAGACTCCAAGATGGTCTCTGATCTGAGTACCCTACAAAAATCCCAGGGGGAGGATGCTAACACACAGGTAATGGAACAATGTGTAGGCTGTCTTTACTATTCATGTTGAATTGTACCCTATGTAGTTCCACAACCAAGACAGGCAGTTGCTCATATTGGTATTTTGACTTCACTTCACAGAGTAGGTCATTGGGTATTGGACTTATTCTGACAAACACCCTTTCAGATGTCTCTAGTCAGACTTACACACGTACGTTTCTAGTGTTGCCCTTGTGGGGCCCACCTGAACAGATTTGTAGGTTTTGTTGTTCGACTTATATTCACACACACTCTTTTGTTTCTAGTCTTGTCCTTATGGGGCCCCTTCCGATTGGACCTCACTTTAAGTGAATGTATTTCATTTGGACAACAATTTTCTGCATCAAAACCTGTCTTACTACATGCATAATTGTACACATTCTCAGCTGAGGTTGGTTTAAGACAAGTATCTAAAATGAGATTGCTTTCAATCCCCTACATGTTATTGTGAGACCTGTTGTAACTTCTATAAAATTCCATTAAAGGCACTGGGCTCTGTTATATACTGCTGTAGAAATGATTTTGCACGACTATATTGTTGAAACTTCAGTGTATCTCCATATTCATGATGACTAAGAATGAATTACATGCTCATAGTATTGTTCTGTCTTTCAGGTGACTAATAAGCAGCCTTCTCCTGTGGCAGCAGACTCTGAGATGGTCTCTGATCTGAGTTCCCAACAAAAATCCCAGGGGGAGGAAGCTACAGTAACACACAGGTAATGGAATAATGTGTAGGCTGTCTTTACTATTCATGTTGAATTGTACCCTATGTAGTTCCACAACCAAGACAGGCAGTTGCTCATATTGGTATTTTGACTTCACTTTACAGAGTAGGTCATTGGGTATTGGATTTATTCTGACAAACACCCTTTCAGATGTCTCTAGTCAGACTTACACACGTACGTTTCTAGTGTTGCCCTTCTGGGGCCCGCCTGAACAGATTTGTAGGTTTTGTTGTTCGACTTATATTCACACACACACTCTTGTTTCTAGTCTTGTCCTTATGGGGCCCTTCCGATTGGACCTCACTTTAAGTGATTGTATTTCATTTGGACAACAATTTTCAGCATCAAAACCTGGCTTATTACATGCATAATTGTACACATTCTCAGCTGAGGTTGGTTTAAGACAAGTATCTAAAATGAGATTGCTTGCAGTCACCTACATGTTATTGTGAGACCTGTTGTAACTTCTATAAAAGCCCCTGACAGGCCTCTGTTATATGCCGCTATATGCTGCCTCTGTTATATACTGCTGTAGAAATGATTTTGCATGAGGTTTCTGTTGGAACTTCAGTGTATCTCCACATTCATGATAACTAAGAAGGAATTACATGCTCATAGTATTGTTCTGTCTTTCAGGTGACTAATAAGCAGCCTTCTCCTGTGGCAGCAGACTCCAAGATGGTCTCTGATCTGAGTACCCTACAAAAATCCCAGGGGGAGGATGCTAACACACAGGTAATGGAACAATGTGTAGGCTGTCTTTACTATTCATGTTGAATTGTACCCTATGTAGTTCCACAACCAAGACAGGCAGTTGCTCATATTGGTATTCAGATGTCTCTAGTCAGACTTACACACGTACGTTTCTAGTGTTGCCCTTGTGGGGCCCGCCTGAACAGATTTGTAGGTTTTGTTGTTCGACTTATATTCACACACACACTCTTGTTTCTAGTCTTGTCCTTATGGGGCCCTTCCGTTTGGACCTTACTTTAAGTGATTGTATTTCATTTAGGCAACAGTCTTCAGCATCAAAACCTGTCTTACTACATGCATAATTGTACACATTCTCATCTGAGGTTGGTTTAAGACAAGTATCTAAAATGAGATTGCTTTCAATCTCCTACATGTTATTGTGAGACCTGTTGTAACTTCTATAAAAGCCCCTGACAGGCCTCTGTTTTATGCTGCATCTGTTATATACTGCTGTAGAAATGATTTTGCATGAGGTTTCTGTTGGAACTTCAGTGTATCTCCACATTCATGATAACTAAGAAGGAATTACATGCTCATAGTATTGTTCTGTCTTTCAGGTGACTAATAAGCAGCCTTCTCCTGTGGCAGCAGACTCCAAGATGGTCTCTGATCTGAGTACCCTACAAAAATCCCAGGGGGAGGATGCTAACACACAGGTAATGGAACAATGTGTAGGCTGTCTTTACTATTCATGTTGAATTGTACCCTATGTAGTTCCACAACCAAGACAGGCAGTTGCTCATATTGGTATTTTGACTTCACTTTACAGAGTAGGTCATTGGGTATTGGACTTATTCTGACAAACACCCTTTCAGATGTCTCTAGTCAGACTTACACACGTACGTTTCTAGTGTTGCCCTTCTGGGGCCCGCCTGAACAGATTTGTAGGTTTTGTTGTTCGACTTATATTCACACACACACTCTTGTTTCTAGTCTTGTCCTTATGGGGCCCTTCCGATTGGACCTCACTTTAAGTGATTGTATTTCATTTGGACAACAATTTTCAGCATCAAAACCTGTCTTATTACATGCATAATTGTACACATTCTCAGCTGAGGTTGGTTTAAGACAAGTATCTAAAATGAGATTGCTTGCAGTCCCCTACATGTTATTGTGAGACCTGTTGTAACTTCTATAAAAGCCCCTGACAGGCCTCTGTTATATGCTGCTATATGCTGCCTCTGTTATATGGTGCTGTAGAAATGATTTTGCATGAGGTTACTGTTGGAACATCACTCACACAACAGGCTCCATTCAATTTATATGTGAATTTTTAACTTGAAAAAAAATTATCTTCCAATTAAAACATGAAAAATATGTTCAATAAATTTTGCTGTCTTGTGTAGCAATGTACGTAGAATCTACTCCAAATTTTGTGTTTCTAACTGTCGCAGCACAAAATCTGTGGAGATTTACCTTCAACAGCTATTTTTAGTAGTTGGTCAAGAATGGGCTAACTTTCTTTTCTTTCTACCTAGGTAAACAAGCTGTTACAAAAAGAATCTGGGCACCAGACAGGTAAGGAAGACTGTCAGCAGTGCATTGCTGCAGAACCTGAAGCCCTTGGAAGCAGAGAGTGGAAAGTGGTAAAATATCTCGTTAAATACCGCATTGCTTCCCACAGGAGAAAATTACAATGAAGATTGTAAGATTTGTCTAAACACTTTAATGTGTGTAATGTTAATGGTGTTTATTATTTTGTATTAGTGTTTTTGTAGTTTCTCATTGTTATGGAAGCTGTATGATCTTTCTTCTCCTGAAAGCTGTGTATAACAATGGGTACACACAATGTTCTGGACCTGAATTTATGTGATCCTTACATTTATTATTTGTTCGGGTCCTGTGATCAGGATCACACCAGTGAAAGCTCATAGGTTTTGACAAAGCACACTGTGATTGGTGTGTTTCCTATTATTTTGTATAGTTTTCACAGGGTTGATCTGAAAGATGTATATTTTATTTACTTTTTTTTGTACTGAAACTGCCTGCACACTATGTTCTAATTTATGTGGAACTGCCTTTTTTCAAATATAAATACATGCTTCTTGAGGACAAAACCTGTTGTTAAGAGACTATTTTATGCCATGTTCGATGTAAAATATTACTTTTTGTTAGCCTGGCAAAGCCTGATTTTAACGCAGTATGGTGTTTGAGAGGTTTTGATTTGGAAATTCACCATGAATTTGGACCAGGTTCATTATCATCGTGTTCATACCCTGTCTAGTTATTGATGACAATCAGGTATGTCGGTTGGTGCAAAATAAATGGATATGGGATGTAGAGGATGTAAATTAGAGTAAAATCCCTGATGCAGTCCTGGATTTAATCAAGTTCAAACCAAGAAACTCTTAATATCTCTAGATAATTTTTTTGGTCCCTGCTAAGCTATAAAAACTTGAAATATGTGAGTGTGTGAAACTGGACCTCACAAGGGTACCCCGCTAGAAACTGGGCCTCACAAGGGGCCAAAATCCTTTTTTGAAAAAGTTTAGTATTTTAATAAATTGAAGTGATAGTTATGATTAGGATTTTTTTTTGGTCATGCCTGATTTTTTACAGAGTTGTAGAAGCATTGGAAAGGGTGGACCCCATAAGGGTACAAAAATGAGGTGGACCCCAGAATGTGAGAAATGTGAG
>NC_062540.1:21546335-21548835 GCF_022655615.1 Tachysurus fulvidraco
AGTGATGTGGAGTGATGTGATGTGGAGTGATGTGGAGTGATGTGGAGTGATGTGGAGTGATGTGGAGTGATGTGGAGTGATGTGGAGTGATGTGATGTGGAGTGATGTGGAGTGATGTGGAGTGATGTGGAGTGATGTGGAGTGATGTGTGATGTGTGATGTGGAGTGATGTGGAGTGATGTGGAGTGATGTGGAGTGATGAGTGATGAGTGATGTGGAGTGATGTGGAGTGATGTGGAGTGATGTGTGATGTGGAGTGATGTGGAGTGATGTGGAGTGATGTGTGATGTGGAGTGATGTGGAGTGATGTGGAGTGGAGTGATGAGTGATGTGGAGTGATGAGTGATGAGTGATGTGGAGTGATGAGTGATGAGTGATGTGGAGTGATGAGTGATGTGGAGTGATGAGTGATGAGTGATGTGGAGTGATGAGTTGTATAAAGTATTAGAAAGCAATACTCAGTAAAAGTACAAGTATCGTACTAGAAAAAGACTTCAGTAGAAGTGAAAGTCACCTTTTAGAATATTACTGAAGTAAAAGTCTTAAAGTATCTGATATTTACTGTACTTAAGTATCAAAAGTCATTTTCTGATATTTAATGTACTTAAGTATTTGAAGTAAAAGTAAAAAGTAAAATGTCAGTGATTTTCAGTAGGTATAAGATCAGGGGCAGTTCTAGGGTTTCATCTTTAGGGGTTTTATCCCTCAGTGAGAATTTAAAACAAGAAGAGTTTTATATTATATATTATATGACTACATAGTAAGCCAAAAGTTATGGTGTTATTAAATGGTAAAAGTGGACACCAAAATGTTCTGCATGATGTAATGATGCCAGTCTTGAATCAGATCAGTTCATGTGTGTGTGTTTTCTCTACAAACAGTGTGTCCGATGAATGACGTCATTAATAAACAAATATTCACAAAGACCAAATCAATAAATGTTATTTTTATTTAGTATTAGATGGATTGTTTGCATTAATATTTAGTTTGTGCTACAGCTCTGGTAATAAGAATAGTGACATTTCACTGCTTTTGGTTGCCCCCGTTATAGATAAACGCCCCCAGCTCTGACTGCGCGTGCACGCTGCGCGTACCTGTGCTTCTCCGTACAGCCTGCGGAGCGTAATACAATCTAGGAGCAGTGATACACCAAACCTCCCTTATTACAGACACACACATTTCTGCTGACTTTTTTGTAGTAACGAGTAACGAAGATGCTTAGTGGGAATATAACGGAGTAAAAGTTTACATTTTATCTCGGAAATGTAGTGGAGTAAAAGTGAAAGTTGTCATAAATTTAAATAACGAAGTAAAGTACAGATACGTGACATTTCTACTTATGTACAGTAACAAAGTATTTGTAGTGGAGTGGAGTGATGTGGAGAGGAGTGGAGAGGAGTGATGTGGAGTGATGTGGAGTGATGTGGAGTGATGTGGAGTGATGTGGAGTGATGTGGAGAGGAGTGGAGAGGAGTGATGTGGAGTGATGTGGAGAGGAGTGATGTGACGTGATGAGTGATGTGGAGTGATGTGGAGAGGAGTGATGTGACGTGATGAGTGATGTGGAGAGGAGTGATGTGACGTGATGAGTGATGTGGAGAGGAGTGATGTGACGTGATGTGGAGAGGAGTGATGTGACGTGATGTGGAGAGGAGTGATGTGACGTGATGAGTGATGTGGAGTGATGAGTGATGTGGAGTGATGAGTGATGTGGAGTGATGAGTGATGTGGAGTGATGAGTGATGTGGAGTGATGAGTGATGTGGAGTGATGTGGAGAGGAGTGATGTGACGTGATGTGGAGAGGAGTGATGTGACGTGATGTGGAGAGGAGTGATGTGACGTGATGTGGAGAGGAGTGATGTGACGTGATGTGGAGAGGAGTGATGTGACGTGATGTGGAGAGGAGTGATGTGACGTGATGTGGAGAGGAGTGATGTGACGTGATGAGTGATGTGGAGAGGAGTGATGTGACGTGATGAGTGATGTGGAGAGGAGTGATGTGACGTGATGTGGAGAGGAGTGATGTGACGTGATGTGGAGAGGAGTGATGTGACATGATGAGTGATGTGGAGAGGAGTGATGTGACGTGATGAGTGATGTGGAGTGATGAGTGATGTGGAGTGATGAGTGATGTGGAGTGATGAGTGATGTGGAGTGATGAGTGATGTGGAGTGATGTGGAGAGGAGTGATGTGACGTGATGTGGAGAGGAGTGATGTGACGTGATGTGGAGAGGAGTGATGTGACGTGATGTGGAGAGGAGTGATGTGACGTGATGTGGAGAGGAGTGATGTGACGTGATGTGGAGAGGAGTGATGTGACGTGATGTGGAGAGGAGTGATGTGGAGTGATGAGTGATGTGGAGAGGAGTGATGTGGAGTGATGAGTGATGTGGAGAGGAGTGATGTGGAGTGATGTGGAGAGGAGTGATGTGACGTGATGTGGAGAGGAGTGATGTGACATGATGAGTGATGTGGAGAGGAGTGATGTGACGTGATGA
>NC_062540.1:21566335-21568835 GCF_022655615.1 Tachysurus fulvidraco
GGGACGTCAGGACACGGGATGAAGCGGCAACTTATATTACCTCCACCTGCAGGACACCAACACTCCGTACTGCCCGAGTCCACCAGATATGACTCTCCTTCAGGAACCTCCCCTTTTTTAAACCCGGCGTTGATGCAGTCATAATACTGATAGCCTTTACATGTGCAGCCTCGCTGTGAACATGTGGCACAGCATGCGCCGTCCTCCAGAACCTCCTCAATGCAGCTGTCCAGATGTGGACAGTCTACTCCGGTGCAGTCTTTCTGTCCGAGACATATGTGGAAGAGAACAAGAGCACACATGATGGTGGTCCAGCCATGCTTCACCCAAACTCGCTCATTCATTCTTTCAGTTCCAAGTTAAAATGTCACAGATGCTGGTTTCTGCTCCAACTGCAACTGACCTGAAATCAGAGGAATCGTGTGTTATTATTAACATCCTAATATACATGCTGACATTCGACCACACTGCTGCTGAGATCTATAACAGCAGCTCCGGTTTTCAAAAAAAAACTTTTAATTATTTTATGGGGTCACGGTGTCTTAGTGGTTAGCACGTTCCCCACTTACACCTCCAGGGTTGGGGGTTCGATTCCCGCCTCCGCCTTGTGTGTGTGGAGTTTGGATGTTCTCCCCGTGCCTCGGGGGTTTCCTCCGGGTACTCCGGTTTCCTCCCCCGGTCCAGAGACATGCATGGTAGGTTGATTGGCATCTCTGGGAAATTGTCCGTAGTGTGTGTGTGTGTGTGAGAGAGTGTGTGTGTGCCCTGTGATGGGTTGGCACTCTGTCCAGGGTGTATCCTGCCTCGATGCCCGATGACGCCTGAGATAGGCACAGGCTCCCCGTGACCCGAGAAGTTCGGATAAGCGGTAGAAGATGAATGAATGAATGAATGAATGAATGAATGAATGAATGAATAATTATTTTATTATATATTCATTTTAATGATGTTTCTGTGCCCCTTTTTTGGAAGGGTGGCAATAATTCTGGACTTAGCTGAATACACTGAGTTCGTAGTTTAGCTGAAAGTAAAGTTTACATTGAATGAACAGATTTTAACAAGTCAGTGACACAAACACGTACTAGAAGCTCTGCCAAGGTCAAACATCACCTCACACACACACACACACACACACACACACACACACACACACACACACGCACACACACACAAATACCTTCAGCTATAGCATTTCACTTGACTTTATGTTTTCTACTTTTCAATTATTAGAACTGACACATTTATTTCCCTGAATTAAAGATGCTATCAAGTAAGTAATCAGTCTTTAGGGATGTTTTAGGTGTTTGTTCTGTCAAATTTACACCAAATTTTAAATGTGACTCTTCTTTATGTGTATTTATATATGACTTATTATTATGTACATCATTTTAGTCAAATATTTTATATATACATAAATGTTACACACTTAAATGAAGGGGATTCATTTAGAATAAGAATTTATTTAAATCCTTTTACTTTAAAAACAAATCTCTGATTCAGAAATCAAACGTTTTGTGGCTTTATGGAGATCTTTGTGTTCATTACATTAATCATGACATAATAAAAGTCTTTATATTACAAATGACTCCTGAATATTATCGAGTCATCTGAATGAAATGAATCGCGACAATAAAATATCACATTGTAGAAAGTTTCCAGCTGTTTATTGCAGTTTTACTTACTGTTACTTTCACATCGCTAAACACCAAAAAATAACTCGATTTAAACACAAAAAAACACTTACTGAGTGTGTTAGTGGTGATTCACCTCCCGGATCTGTGTCGTTCTCTCTGATTCACTGACGGCTGAAGAGTCTCTGAGCTCTCTGTAGTCACACACACACACACACACACACACACACACACACACACACACACACACACACACACACACACACACACACAGAGAGAGAGAGAGAGAGAGAGAGAGAGAGAGAGAGAGAGAGAGAGAGACACACACACACACACAGAAAGAGAGTGAGAGAGAGAGACACACACACACACACACAGAAAGAGAGAGAGAGACAGAGAGAGAGAGAGAGAGAGAGAGAGAGAGAGAGAGACACACACACACAGAAGGAGAGAGAGACACACACACACAGAAAGAGAGAGAGAGACACACACACACACAGAAAGAGAGAGAGAGAGACACAGAGAGAGAGAGAGAGAGAGAGAGAGAGAGAGAGAGAGAGACACACACAGAAGGAGAGAGAGAGACACACACAGAAAGAGAGAGAGTGACACACACACACACACAGAAAGAGAGAGAGAGAGACACAGAGAGAGAGAGAGAGAGAGAGAGAGAGAGAGAGAGAGAGAGAGAGAATGAGAGAGAGACACACACAGAAGGAGAGAGAGACACACACACACAGAAAGAGAGAGAGAGACACACACACACACAGAGAGAGAGATAGAGATCGAGAGAAATAAGAGAGATAGATGAGATAGATAGGAGAATGCACATAGAGATAGAAAAGAGATAGCGAGAATGAGAGATAGAG
>NC_062540.1:21573835-21591335 GCF_022655615.1 Tachysurus fulvidraco
AGCAGTCATCCACGGCTTCTGGTCGGAGCGTGTGGTGATGGTCTTGGAGATGGTCACTTCATCAATGCACTTGCCGATGTATCTGGTCACTGATGCCGTGTACTCCTCCAAGTTGATGGAGTCACCATTGTTTGCAGTCTCCCTGAAGATCAGGGAGTCAGTTCACTCAAAGCAGTCCTGAAGAGCAGAGGTGGCTCCTGCTGGCAAGGTTTTCACCTGCTTCAGAACCGGTTTAGAGTCCGAGGAGTGGTCTGTATGCTGGAATTAACATATGAGTTGTGGTCTGAGTAGCCGGGGAGGGGTTGGGGCGCCACACCACGATGGGGGGCAGGAGGGGTGGTGCGGTGCGGTGGCTTAGTGGTGCTCCGCATAGGGAAAGCCGGCCGGCCAGGGTTTGTTTTTAGCCTAGCACGGACACCAGCCTGCTTACCACCCTTCGCCTTTCTCGAGCACCGCTTTCGGCGTCCCCTCTCCTGGTCTCCTGTATCAGGTGATGCAGACGACTGGAGGCCTGGTCTCAGCAGCAAGCCGAGGTCGCGAAGCCTTTCCGACACATCATCAGGCAGGTTGGTTGTTGCACGATTTCTGTATTGTGTTAACATCTGGTGGTTCTATACATGAATACTGCTGTCTCTGGTGTCCACATACAAGTAATAGTCGGGCTAAAAAACATAAACGTAAATAGCACCATATTGTATCCGGAGTGGCCGCTGCTTGCTACTGCCATGCCGCCATCTACCATCTAATATCTGACTGACTGATTATTACAGTAGGTCCTACATGCAAAACTAGCTTCGAGATCATATGCTTGTCTAGGACACTAAGATCCCCTTCTATGTACCCCACCCTGGCCCCAGGTATACACCGAACCAGTGCTGCTAAAGCCCCTAAAGGCCTAGCTAATTTCATTAGCCTTAAGTTAGAGGCTTCTATAACTAGAGCTCTTTCAGGTTTCACTGAGGAGAGCAAGCCTGTTTGACGTGAAGTGGAGAGGAGTGGTGCTCCCGTGGACAAGCCTTAGCATGCTATTGGCTCATTTATATTACATACAGATTTACTTCTTATATACACAGAATTTGTTCTCATTTCTTTCTTTATTAATTTTTATTTCATTCTTTTTCCATCTTTTCCTTCATTCCTTTACATTAAGACCAGCTTGAATTGTTTATTCATATTTTAACCCCTCGTAGACCCGTCACACTGATTCTGAGGAGGATCTGCTTCTGTCCACACTGCTTTCTGTCTCAGTGCTTGTTGTCTCCTTGGTTCCAAGAGATTTGCCAGGTTTCTGTAAGAAGAAAAAATAACACAAGCGTTTACACTTAAACGGACTTATAACTGAGGGGAAAGAACAAAAAGTCTCTAAAATATGAGAAAACAACTAAACACACACAGATGTCCTGTATTGTGTCTCTCAGTGTCTCCACCTGGTTTGTCAGGTCAGATTTCTCCTCCTCCAGCTGAGTGATGTTCTCCACAGCCTTCTGGTGTTTCTCCTCAGCTTCGGACAAAGATACCTAAAAGAACAACGATTAAGATTTAGTGATTATTTACTTCTACACACACATTTAGACACGTTTAAAGGTGAGGTGCACGATGTTTGAAAGCCAATGTTGACATTTCAAATCACCAAAACAAACACGCCCCTAACCCAAATGGGTGTGCCCCACCTGTAATTAACATATAAACATTGTGCCTGTGCCCCACCTGTAATTAACATATAAACATTGTGCCTGTGCCCCACCTGTAATTAACATATAAACATTGTGCCTGTGCCCCACCTGTAATTAACATATAAACATTGTGCCTGTGCCCCACCTGTAATTAACATATAAACATTGTGCCTGTGCCCCACCTGTAATTAACATATAAACATTGTGCCTGTGCCCCACCTGTAATTAACATATAAACATTGTGCCTGTGCCCCACCTGTAATTAACATATAAACATTGTGCCTGTGCTCCACCTGTAATTAACATATAAACATTGTGCCTGTGCCCCACCTGTAATTAACATATAAACATTGTGCCTGTGCTCCACCTGTAATTAACATATAAACATTGTGCCTGTGCTCCACCTGTAATTAACATATAAACATTGTGCCTGTGCCCCACCTGTAATTAACATATAAACATTGTGCCTGTGCTGAACCCTTTAATTAACATATAAACATTGTGCCTGTGCTCCACCTGTAATTAACATATAAACATTGTGCCTGTGCTCCACCTGTAATTAACATATAAACATTGTGCCTGTGCTCCACCTGTAATTAACATATAAACATTGTGCCTGTGCCCCACCTGTAATTAACATATAAACATTGTGCCTGTGCTCCACCTGTAATTAACATATAAACATTGTGCCTGTGCCCCACCTGTAATTAACATATAAACATTGTGCCTGTGCTCCACCTGTAATTAACATATAAACATTGTGCCTGTGCCCCACCTGTAATTAACATATAAACATTGTGCCTGTGCTCCACCTGTAATTAACATATAAACATTGTGCCTGTGCCCCACCTGTAATTAACATATAAACATTGTGCCTGTGCCCCACCTGTAATTAACATATAAACATTGTGCCTGTGCCCCACCTGTAATTAACATATAAACATTGTGCCTGTGCCCCACCTGTAATTAACATATAAACATTGTGCCTGTGCCCCACCTGTAATTAACATATAAACATTGTGCCTGTGCCCCACCTGTAATTAACATATAAACATTGTGCCTGTGCTCCACCTGTAATTAACATATAAACATTGTGCCTGTGCCCCACCTGTAATTAACATATAAACATTGTGCCTGTGCCCCACCTGTAATTAACATATAAACATTGTGCCTGTGCCGACCCTTTAATTAACATATAAACATTGTGCCTGTGCCCCACCTGTAATTAACATATAAACATTGTGCCTGTGCTCCACCTGTAATTAACATATAAACATTGTGCCTGTGCCCCACCTGTAATTAACATATAAACATTGTGCCTGTGCCCCACCTGTAATTAACATATAAACATTGTGCCTGTGCCCCACCTGTAATTAACATATAAACATTGTGCCTGTGCCCCACCTGTAATTAACATATAAACATTGTGCCTGTGCCCCACCTGTAATTAACATATAAACATTGTGCCTGTGCCCCACCTGTAATTAACATATAAACATTGTGCCTGTGCCCCACCTGTAATTAACATATAAACATTGTGCCTGTGCTCCACCTGTAATTAACATATAAACATTGTGCCTGTGCCCCACCTGTAATTAACATATAAACATTGTGCCTGTGCTCCACCTGTAATTAACATATAAACATTGTGCCTGTGCCCCACCTGTAATTAACATATAAACATTGTGCCTGTGCTCCACCTGTAATTAACATATAAACATTGTGCCTGTGCTCCACCTGTAATTAACATATAAACATTGTGCCTGTGCCCCACCTGTAATTAACATATAAACATTGTGCCTGTGCTGAACCCTTTAATTAACATATAAACATTGTGCCTGTGCCCCACCTGTAATTAACATATAAACATTGTGCCTGTGCCGAACCCTTTAATTAACATATAAACATTGTGCCTGTGCTCCACCTGTAATTAACATATAAACAATGTGCCTGTGCCCCACATGTAATTAACATATAAACATTGTGCCTGTGCTCCACCTGTAATTAACATATAAACATTGTGCCTGTCCCGACCCTTTAATTAACATATAAACATTGTGCCTGTGCTCCACCTGTAATTAACATATAAACATTGTGCCTGTGCTCCACCTGTAATTAACATATAAACATTGTGCCTGTCCCGACCCTTTAATTAACATATAAACATTGTGCCTGTGCTCCACCTGTAATTAACATATAAACATTGTGCCTGTGCTCCACCTGTAATTAACATATAAACATTGTGCCTGTGCCCCACCTGTATTTAACATATAAACATTGTGCCTGTGCTCCACCTGTAATTAACATATAAACATTGTGCCTGTGCCCCACCTGTAATTAACATATAAACATTGTGCCTGTGCCAAACCTGTAATTAACATATAAACATTGTGCCTGTGCCCCACCTGTAATTAACATATAAACATTGTGCCTGTGCCCCACCTGTAATTAACATATAAACATTGTGCCTGTGCCCCACCTGTAATTAACATATAAACATTGTGCCTGTGCCGACCCTTTAATTAACATATAAACATTGTGCCTGTGCCGACCCTTTAATTAACATATAAACATTGTGCCTGTGCCGACCCTTTAATTAACATATAAACATTGTGCCTGTGCTCCACCTGTAATTAACATAATGGCCTGTCTGTAACACAGTCACCTGATCAATACACATCCTTCCCTTCTGTCTTGTCCATTGTAAGTTCTCTACTAGGAGGTCCTAACTGTATCTGTCTATTATTTGAAGGACATCTGTTACCAGGTATAAAGTCTGATCACACAGACAGTAGCTTTGGGTTAAGTTGCAGAAGACTGCTGTGCTACACCAACATCATCAATAAACACTTTTCCCCTGAACTCAGTCCTGCTTACTTTTCTTTTACATAATAGACGCATTCTAGTATGTTGGCGAGCCACCCAACGACTGTGCAGCCAAACTCAAGGAAAATCTAACAACACACACACACACACACACACACACACACACACACACACGCACACACACACACACACATACACACACATACACACACACACAAACACACCTCACATTATCAGTCATAGCTTCATGAAAAATTTGGCTTACCTTCAGTAACTCCTCCTTGTGCATCAGAGCTATCTTTAACTCATCGTTCTCGACCTGGAGGATTCTGTAAGCCTGTCTCTCTGTCTCACGTCTCTTAAACACACAGATGGTAGTAAAGAGATTTAAACTTCACTCCTTCATGTTGACATGTGCACTGGGCCACAGCATGGACATGAAATCTCCTCATACAGTCCACCTTTAATAAAAGGAGCTGCACGATGAAAGGCTTTCTTCTAACTTACATTTATTAGTTTGTCCCGATGCAGGTGAGCCTCATAGAGCTTGTAGCCCAAGTGTGTTACCGTGTCTCTCATCGTCTTCACCTGGTTTCTCAGGTTAGAGTTCTCCTTCTCCAGCTGGCTGATGTTCTCTACAGTCTTCTGGTGTCTCTCCTCAGCTTGAGCCAAAGATACCTTAAAGAACATCCATGAAAAAGGTTTAGCTTATGAACTTCTACACACACATTCAGACACATTTACATACTGATGCGTTACTCATGAGAAAAGTCTAAAGTATAAAATAAACACACACACACATAGACAAACAATAACACACACATACGCATAAAAACACACAAAAACACATACACACACATAAACACACACACACACATAGACAAACAATAACACACACACATAGACAAACAATAACACACACACAGACACACCTAGACAAACAATAACACACACAAACACACACACATAGAAAAACAATAACACACACATTGTCAGACACACACCAGTGTGTGCATACACACACACAGACACACAAGCACACACAAACACACACAGATAGACAAACAATAACACACACATAGACAAACAATAACACACACACTCACATAGACAAACAATAACACACACATAGTCAGACACACACCAGTGTGTGCATACACACACACAGACACACAAGCACACACAAGCACACACACACATAGACAAACAATAACACACACACTCACATAGACAAACAATAACACACACATAGTCAGACACACACCAGTGTGTGCATACACACACACAGACACACAAGCACACACAAACACACACACACATAGACAAACAATAACACACACACTCACATAGACAAACAATAACACACACACACACATAGACAAACAATAACACACACATAGACAAACAATAACACACACACAGACACACCTAGACAAACAATAACACACACAAACACACACACATAGAAAAACAATAACACACACATTGTCAGACACACACCAGTGTGTGCATACACACACAGACACACAAGCACACACAAACACACACAGATAGACAAACAATAACACACATAGACAAACAATAACACACACACTCACATAGACAAACAATAACACACACATAGTCAGACACACACCAGTGTGTGCATACACACACACAGACACACAAGCACACACAAGCACACACACACATAGACAAACAATAACACACACACTCACATAGACAAACAATAACACACACATAGTCAGACACACACCAGTGTGTGCATACACACACACAGACACACAAGCACACACAAGCACACACACACATAGACAAACAATAACACACACACTCACATAGACAAACAATAACACACACACACACATAGACAAACAATAACACACACATAGACAAACAATAACACACACACAGACACACCTAGACAAACAATAACACACACAAACACACACACATAGAAAAACAATAACACACACATTGTCAGACACACACCAGTGTGTGCATACACACACAGACACACAAGCACACACAAACACACACAGATAGACAAACAATAACACACATAGACAAACAATAACACACACACTCACATAGACAAACAATAACACACACATAGTCAGACACACACCAGTGTGTGCATACACACACACAGACACACAAGCACACACAAGCACACACACACATAGACAAACAATAACACACACACTCACATAGACAAACAATAACACACACATAGTCAGACACACACCAGTGTGTGCATACACACACACAGACACACAAGCACACACAAGCACACACACACATAGACAAACAATAACACACACACTCACATAGACAAACAATAACACACACACACACATAGACAAACAATAACACACAGACACACAAGCACACACAGATAGAAAAACAATAACACACACATAGACAAACAATAACACACACATAGTCAGACACACACCAGTGTGTGCATACACACACACAGACACACAAGCACACACAAGCACACACACACATAGACAAACAATAACACACACACTCACATAGACAAACAATAACACACACACACACATAGACAAACAATAACACACACACATAGACAAACAATAACACACACACACACATAGACAGACAATAACACACACAGAGCTCCCAACAGCAGATGAAATGAAAATTTTCACCTTCAGTAGCTCCTCCTTGTGCATCAGAGTCGTCTTTAACTCACGGTTCTCTATCAGGAGGATTCTGTGAGCCTGACGCTCCTTAAACACACACACACACACACACACACACACACACACACACACACACACACACACACACACACGGTAGTAAAGAGATTTAAACTTCAGCCCTTAATGTTCACATGTGCATTGGGTCACCACTGTTCATTAAACCTAATACGATGTTTATTTTGGTTAAACGAGCCTCTTCGCACTTACACTTTTTATCTCATCACACTGCTCCTGAGCCTCATAGAACATGTCCTCCATGTCCTGTATTGTGTCTCTCAGTGTCTCCACCTGGTTTGTCAGGTCAGATTTCTCTTCCTCCAGCTGAGTGATGTTCTCCACAGCCTTCTGGTGTTTCTCCTCAGCTTCAGACAAAGATACCTAAAAGAAGAACGATTAAGATTTAGTGATTATTTACTTCTACACACACATTTAGACACTGACTCATTCCTCGTGATGTCAGGACTCAGCAGCCCGGACGTTTGGCCATGTGCGTTTGTTTATGTTCCGTGTCACGCCTCTGCCCCGCCTTTGTTTACTCCTCCCCGTCTCTACACACCAGTTCCCTATTGTTAATTGTTATGTCCATGTAACCGTGCCTTGTTGCCGATGGCAGCACGGAAACAACGTTAGTGTCCCCTCGTCCTTTGTCCTGTTTAGTTTTTGTAATCGTTCCTGTTTTATGTATTATTATTATTTATTAAATCCTATTTACTTGATGATGTCCTGCATATGGGTCTGTTTCCTCCTCACGGCTGTGACACATGACAATAGTCTAAAATGTATTGAGGGACAAAGAACAATATGTCTCTAAAATATAAGGAAACAATTACACACACACACACACACACACACACATATACACACACACACACATACACACACACACACACACACACATACACACACACACACACACACACATACACACACACATACACACACACACACACACACATATATACACACACACACACACACACACACATACACACATACACATACACACACACACACACACACACACACACATACACACACACACACACACACACACACACACACACACACACACACATGCACATACACACACATACACATACACACACGCACACACACACACGCACACACACACACATACACACACATACACACACACACACACACAAACACCTCACATTATCAGTCATAGCTTCATGAAAAATTTGGCTTACCTTCAGTAACTCCTCCTTGTGCATCAGAGCTATCTTTAACTCATCGTTCTCGACCTGGAGGATTCTGTAAGCCTGTCTCTCTGTCTCACGTCTCTTAAACACACAGATGGTAGTAAAGAGATTTAAACTTCACTCCTTCATGTTGACATGTGCACTGGGCCACAGCATGGACATGAAATCTCCTCATACAGTCCACCTTTAATAAAAGGAGCTGCACGATGAAAGGCTTTCTTCTAACTTACATTTATTAGTTTGTCCCGATGCAGGTGAGCCTCATAGAGCTTGTAGCCCAAGTGTGTTACCGTGTCTCTCATCGTCTTCACCTGGTTTCTCAGGTTAGAGTTCTCCTTCTCCAGCTGGCTGATGTTCTCTACAGTCTTCTGGTGTCTCTCCTCAGCTTGAGCCAAAGATACCTTAAAGAACATCCATGAAAAAGGTTTAGCTTATGAACTTCTACACACACATTCAGACACATTTACATACTGATGCGTTACTCATGAGAAAAGTCTAAAGTGTAAAATAAACACACACACACACACACACACACACACACACACACCAGTGTGTGCATACACACACACAGACACACAGCTTGATGAAAGACTGAAAAGATTTCTTCTCACTTACATTCTCTCTCTTTCTCCACTGCAAACAGGTAGCCGAGATCTTTTTCTCTGAGTCCTCCACCATGTGGGTCAGTGTCTCCACCTGGTGTTCTAGGTGAGTCTTCTCCTCCATCAACTCAGTGATGGTCTTCATGACCTTCTGGTGTATCTCCTCAGCATCAGGCAGTGAAAACTGAAGTGAACATTAATACTGACTTTTAGTTCTACACAAATTCAGACACTTTTAATTACTGACTCATTAATCAACAGTTTAAAACATACTGGGGGGGGGGGGCAATGAATAACTCACCTTTCTCATGTCACAGTCACTGAGGAGTTCCTCCAGCTCTTTCGCTCTGTCCTCCAACTCTCTCTTTCTGTCATCCAGCTCTATTGCTGTGTCCTCCTGGTCTCCCGCCCTGTCCTCCAGTTCTCTCGCTCTGTCCTCCAGCTCTTTCGCTCTGTCCTCCAACTCTCTCTTTCTGTCATCCAGCTCTATTGCTGTGTCCTCCTGGTCTCCCGCCCTGTCCTCCAGTTCTCTCGCTCTGTCCTCCAGTTCTCTCGCTCTGTCCTCCAGCTCTATTGCTGTGTCCTCCTGGTCTCCCGCCCTGTTCTCCAGTTCTCTCGCTCTGTCCTCCAGTTCTCTCGCTCTGTCCTCCAGCTCTCTCTCTCTGTCCTCCAGCTCTATTGTTGTGTCCTCCTGGTCTCCCGCTCTGTACTCTATCTCTCTCACTCTGTCTTCCAGCTGTCTCGCTCTGTACTCCAGCTCATTTACTCTGTACTCCAGTTCTATTGTTGTGTACACCAGCTCTCTCACGCTGTCCTCCAGCTCTATTGCTGTGTCCTCCTGGTCTCTCGCTCTGTCCTCCAGTTCTCTCGCTCTGTCCTCCAGTTCTCTCTCTCTGTCCTCCAGCTCTCTTTCTCTGTCCTCCAGCTCTATCTCTCTCTCCTCCAGCTCTATCTCTCTGTCCTCCAGCTCTCTCTCTCTCTCCTCCAGCTCTATCTCTCTGTCCTCCAGCTTTCTCACTCTGTTTTCCTGCTCCCTCAATCTGTCCTTCAGCTCACTCTCTCTGTCCTCCAGCTCTATTGCTGTGTCCTCCTGGTCTCCCGCTCTGTCCTCCAGTTCTCTCACTCTGTCTTCCAGCTGTCTCGCTCTGTCCTCCAGCTCTATTGCTATGTCCTCCTGGTCTCTCGCTCTGTCCTCCAGCTCTCTCACTCTGTCTTCCAGCTGTCTCGCACTGTACTCCAGCTCATTTACTCTGTCCTCCAGTTCTATTGTTGTGTACACCAGCTCTCTCACGCTGTCCTCCAGCTCACTTGCTCTGTCCTCCTTGTCTCTCGCTTTGTCCTCCAGCTCTATTGCTGTGTCCTCCAGCTCTATCTCTCTGTCCTCCAGCTCTCTCACTCTGTTTTCCTGCTCCCTCAATCTGTCCTTCAGCTCTCTCTCTCTGTCCTCCAGCTCTATGGCTGTGTCCTCCTGGTCTCCCGCTCTGTCCACCAGCCCTCTCACGTTGTCCACTAGCTCTCTTGCTCTGTCCTCCTGCTCTCTCACTCGGTTCTCCATCTCTGTCCCTATGTCGTTCTGCTCTCTCGTCCTGTCCTCCAGCTGATGATTGGACGCCAAAAGCTTCTGAATTTTCATCTCAGCCTCCTGAAATTCGCCGTCCAAATATTGTTAGCTTGAGGTGTTTATGGCACTCCTGAGCTCTAGCACTCAGTACAAACATCATGTTGCAGCTCTCAGAACTAACTAAAGGCCCATAAAGTCTACAACACAACACATGACACAAAATCCTGGTGTTCCTCAGAATTCAGATGACATTTTAATGCACTGTTTGTCCTGAAATAAATGAACATCAAGTCAGGATTGTTGTCCTGAGCCTAGAACTGGAATACAAACTTCCTCCTCCATAAGTGACAAACTCTCTCACTGATATTTAAAATATTCATATAATGAAAAAGTTTTTTATTTTTATTTTTTCAAAAATAAATGAGAGATTTTATCAAAATGTGCTATGAGATCATTAGGATCAGAAAAATAAGAGGGACGATGTAATGGCAAATTATTAAGTCTGATATTAAGAAAATATTTGATTTTTCAATGTTGCTGGAACATTTACACTTATTTTCTAATTATTTAGAAAAAACTAAAAGTGTTCAGAAAACATTTTGTAGGATTGCCTAAAATAAGTTCATTAAAATATGCAATAACTCTCTCTGTATGTGGTGCAGAATAATAATGAATAACGGCTGCTGTGGCTGCAACTCCGGCCGCTAACAGCAGGTGGCGCAGTGAAAGATCCGCTACAGTCTCCGCAAACAGACTTATAAACTTCTCCATTTATTTATTCTCTTCTTGTTCAGAGAAACTTTAGTAAAACACTTCACTAGCATAAAGTGCAGTAGATCTCTGAAAGCTTCGCGTTCTGTTCTACTGTTAATGTTAAATCTGTTCTACTGATATTCTTCTGTGACGTCATATTACGAATGACACCAGTGGAATACTAATAAAACACGTGGTCACGTGACCAGTGGGATATTAATTAAACACGTGGTCACGTGACCAGTGGAAGACTAATAAAACACGTGGTCACGTGACCAGTGGAAGACTAATAAAACACGTGGTCACGTGACCAGTGGAAGACTAATAAAACACGTGGTCGTCACGTGACAGTCGATACATATACACAAACTCTCTCACTCAGATATTTAAAATATTCCTATAATGAAAAAGTAGATTTTTTTTTAGAAAAATAAATGAGAGATTTTATCAAAATGTGCTGTAATGAGTTCATTAGAATCAGAACATTAACTGTTTCAAGAGGATGTAATGACAAATTATTAACTCCGATATTACATCCCCCTTTTTCAATGTTGCTGGAACATTTACACGTATTTTCTAATTATTTAGAAAAACATTTTATAGGATTGGCTAAAATAAGTTCATTAAAATATGCAATAACTCTGTATGTGGTGCAGATTCACTGTAAATAGACCAGAATGTGTGATTAGTGTAAAGACACTAAAGTGTGAATGGTGTAAATGTGAAGCTGCAGTTCTGCTGTTAGTAAGAGACTGTAAATGTTCACTATAGAGTTAAAGATATGAACAGAACAAACTTACCGTCATCTGACCCTGAACAACCCCTGTGGGTCGGACCAGAGCCGGTTCCGTGGTCCGATCATACGCTGGGTCTAAAAATAAATAAACACAAAATCCCACATCATCGTCTATGATTAGTGTTTAATTATTAACAATATTTCCCACTTGTGATATTGGTCAAACACTACAGGACAATTATTACACTTTTAACCATCCTCCTGAATAAAAAGACTTTAGTGATGTTCAGTATGTACATGTCATGTATTCAGTATGTACATGTCATGTATTCAGTATGTACATGTATTCAGTATGTACATGTATTCAGTATGTACATGTCATGTATTCAGTATGTACATGTCATGTATTCAGTATGTAAATGTCATGTATCCAGTATGTACATGTCATGTATTCAGTATGTACATGTCATGTATTCAGTATGTACATGTCATGTATTCAGTATGTACATGTATTCAGTATGTACATGTATTCAGTATGTACATGTCATGTATTCAGTATGTACATGTCATGTATTCAGTATGTAAATGTCATGTATCCAGTATGTACATGTCATGTATTCAGTATGTACATGTCATGTATTCAGTATGTACATGTCATGTATTCAGTATGTACATGTATTCAGTATGTACATGTCATGTATTCAGTATGTACATGTCATGTATTCAGTATGTACCTGTCATGTGTTCAGTATGTATTCAGTATGTAAATGTATTCAGTATGTACATGTCATGTATTCAGTATGCACATGTCATGTATGCAGTATGTACATGTCATGTATTCAGTATGTAAATGTCATGTATCCAGTATGTACATGTCATGTATTCAGTATGTACATGTATTCAGTATGTACGTCATGTATTCAGTATGTACATGTCATGTATTCAGTATGTAAATGTATTCTGTATGTACATGTATTCTGTATGTACATGTCATGTATTCAGTATGTACATGTCATGTATTCTGTATGTACATGTCATGTATTCAGTATGTACATGTCATGTATTCAGTAAACCCTCCCTGTACATTAACAGTGACGTCTCTCATCACTTCATCTTTCAAGAACTGAACAAATCTTCAACATCAGTGTTTTTAGGGGAAAAGTAACTGCATTTTTACACCAGGACTGAGAAATAGTTGTACCTTCGAGGACGGTTTTGTCCTCGGCGTCTGCTGCCGTTTTCTCTCCATCGTCCCGATTAAAATAATAATGAATAACGGCTGCTGTGGCTGCAACTCCGGCCGCTAACAGCAGGTGGCGCAGTGAAAGATCCGCTACAGTCTCCGCAAACAGACTTATAAACTTCTCCATTTATTTATTCTCTTCTTGTTCAGAGAAACTTTAGTAAAACACTTCACTAGCATAAAGTGCAGTAGATCTCTGAAAGCTTCGCGTTCTGTTCTACTGTTAATGTTAAATCTGTTCTACTGATATTCTTCTGTGACGTCATATTACGAATGACACCTGTGGAATACTAATAAAACACGTGGTCACGTGACCAGTGGGATACTAATAAAACACGTGGTGAAATCATATTATATGATTTATTTATCATATCATAAAGAAATGAATGAAGCAGATCTTTCAGTGTTCAGTGTTTAACTGCTATAAACATGATTTATGTCATTTTTATTTTACATAAATATGTTATTTATTTTGTTTAGTGAGTAATGAGTGTTGAATGATTTTCTTTTGTTAACATTGGGAACGAAATAATTATTTATGAATTAATTAATAATAACTTATCATTTTGTCAAGAACACGTGCAGCTGAAAGTTTTTATTTGTTTGTTTGTTTGTTTGTTTGTTTGTTTGGTCACGTTGTATTCGGTAAGATTTTAAGTGGAATTCTTCCCTGTTGGTTTGTGTGTTTATTTTTGTGTTTGTACATAAAGGTGTTATAACGCTGTACATTGTCGTGTATGTGAACAGTTGGACATTAAACGTGATGACAAAGAAATTATTTATTTATTATATTTATTTTAAACTGATTTAAATACTTTATTTAATGTTCCATTTCCTTTATTATATTATTTATTGGGGTGTTGCTAGTGTTGGAAGGGATGAAGTTCTCTGCCCCCTGAGACCAGGACTATCCAATGGCCGGACAGTAGCAACAGCGCCACCTGCTGACCGGAACAGGTCTCTGTTCTGTTTATCAGCTCAACACGTAAGATTTAAAACTGCAGAATAAATGAGGTAAATGTGGACACAGGGGTTCCTTGTACTTTTATTTCTACTGTAAAATGTTGTCAGTCTTCATTAGGCCAGGGACATTTGACATTAGACATTAAGTCCCCGAAGTGCCACCCTAACAACCCCGGTGTGTTATATACAGCATGTATGTTTTTAGTATGAGTGTGCGCCCTCTACAGGTGGAAAGGTGAAGAGCTCCAGAGCAAAGTTTTAGTGCTGTGTCCAGAAACTGCAGAGGTACTGTGGGTACTAAAGGACCTTTATTCCTACAGGTTCTGTGAAGACACAAGCCAGTTGTTTCAGACTATGTTCCCAGACAGATAGCAGCCAGATTTACATGCAGCAAACACAAGTGCTCATATTTATGTACTTCTGTAATGGCTCCTTATTTTAAGAAACTGACTTTGGCAGATGTATCGTAGCAAAGCGACTGTGTTATGTTATGTAAAGACTGAATCACTATTTACAATCTAAACAGTTAGACATACATGTCAGGTTATGGACCAAGTTGGAGGTGAAGATTAAATACATGGGCTCAGTGTTCATGGGCCACTCGTCAGCTCAAGACATCGCTTAGAAAAAGCCGGAACTTGCTTTCAGAGATCAGAACCAAGAATCTTATCCTTATTGGCCACATGTCAAAAACTACATCAAGCTTTACAGAAAATAAACATAGAACAAAAGGTTAATATAAAGAATAATATAAAGATTCTTATTATTATCATTAATAATAATAATAATAATAATAATAATAATAATAATAATAATAATAATTCCAGATTAATATCAGATTTATATTTAAATGTGTTTGTATTTATCCCCAATGAGCAAGTCTGAGGTGACTCGGGTGATTGTGGGGTGGAAAAACTTTTTTTCTTTGCTGTAAAAAGTATAATAACCTCTGTTGGACCTTTTTGAGGATGGAGTTTTTGTTGGACTCTCACATCAGGTCTTAGGGAAAACTTAGGAAACATGGTGACTGCATATTGGCAGGAGGTGGAGCGGCTGGTGCTATGGTGCAGACTCAGCACCATCTTGGAAGAGTCCAATAAACAGAGTGTCATCTGCAATCTTCAGGAGTTTAACAGCTGAGTCCTTGGAGGTGCAGTCATTAGTATAGAGGGAGAAGAGCAGTGGGGGGAGAGGACCCATACCTGGGGGACACCAGTGCTGACTGACTGTATACGGGAGGGAACTCTGCCCAGCCTCGCCTGCTGTTTCCTACCTGTCAGAAAGCTGGTGATCCACTCACAGATGTCAGGGGGTACATACAGTAAGCTGTAGGAGTTTGGAGGAGAGAATTTCGAAGATTGTTTTAAGCATGTAGTGCAAACCCATGTTGACTGCATCAACCACTGACCACTGCTCAGTAGGTGGAGTGTTTGAAACAGGAGGGGATTCACACAGCTCAAGTGACATGTGTGAAGATTGGAGCCAGATGCTTTAATACAGGAAAGGCGATGCTGTCTGAGACAGGCGCACAAACTGTGAATGAGACTTTAGTGTTGGGGAAGTTGTTATGGAGGTGTGTTGGGGCAGTCAGTGGACTGAGGTGGGTGAGAGGTGTGAAGATGTTTTTATTCTCAGCTAAAAACCATCAGTAAGCTCCTGGGTTTTACAGGGCCTTGTCCTAATTCAGTAGGCATTCACTTTGGCCTGGAGAAGTGGTTTTTATTCTGGCTCCGAACGATGGATCGTTGTTATACGTGCAGAAGGTAAACTGGTGTAAAATGTCAGTCAGTTCATCCAGCTGCAGCTTCAGTAACACTCCAATCAGTGCAGTCAGAATGGTCTTGTAGTTCCGGCTTTGGCTCTTTGGTCCATCTCTTCACTTGTTTGACTACAGGATTAGTCTCGGGGCCTTTCATTGTTCCTGTTAGATCCATTATTTGATCTGATATATTTTCTCCAAAGGAACTCAAAGTCACACACAAATCCAAGACATTTTGCAGTTGAACACTGAAGAACTGGAGTTTCTTTTTTTCCTGTATACCAACTCAACATTTAAGATGATTAAAAAGAATCTTTAATTTTGTTGTTTGTTTTGTGTTCATGAAAGCAGGACGTGTTTTACAGCCATGAACCTGAACCTGAACCTCTCTGAAGGTTAATGTGTAAATATTTCAGACCTTTGAGATCATCAAATTTCACTCTGACCATTAAAACTCAGATAAGTGTGAATCATTCACCCCTGTCTGGTTCCTGACTGTCCCCTCAGATTAGACTAATATACAGAGAGAAGTCCGATTCTTGAGACCTGAGTTTTGGACTATTTCAGGTAGGAATGGACGAAACGAGGATGAACTCTTTCGATGTGACGTTTCCAACAAAACCTGCCTTCGCTCCGAGTACATCCAGTGACGATTCGAGCTCCAGATACAAACTCGGCATGGATGCAAACACACCGGGTCTCGGCGGTGAGAAGGAAAGTACGTCAGAGTGTCATTCGGTTACACTGATGTAGTGAGAGTCTTCATTTCATTACAAATGCTGCTGAGTTCTGGACTCTGATTGGTGTTTTGGTGTTGATTAATTCTCTCTAACAGCAGCTCCGACTATTAATGCACAGTTTATATTAATGCACTGACTCTGATACCTTATGGTTACTATAGTAACAGATCAGATTTAAAAATCATTGATATGGTGAATGTATACCTACTTATTCAGCTAGCACTTCAGCTAGCACTTCAGCTAGCACTTCTTTCCTATCTTTTGCATTTAAAAATAAAAAATAAAATAAAAAACTCATGGTATCTTAAGTCTGTAACCCAGTGAGCAGCATTAATGTATTCAGTGTTAGAGATTTAAGCACTTATGTACGTCGCTCTGGATAAGGGGTCTGTCACATGCTGTACATGTAAATGTGTGTGTGTGTGTCTGTCACAGGCTGTAAATGTAAATGTGTGTGTGTGTGTGTGTGTGTGTGTCACATGCTGTACATGTAAATGTGTGTGTGTGTCTGTCACAGGCTGTAAATGTAAATGTGTGTGTGTGTGTGTGTGTGTGTGTGTGTGTGTCACATGCTGTACATGTAAATGTGTGTGTGTGTGTCTGTCACAGGCTGTAAATGTAAATGTGTGTGTGTGTGTGTGTGTGTGTGTGTCACATGCTGTAAATGTAAATGTGTGTGTGTGTGTGTG
>NC_062540.1:21593835-21621335 GCF_022655615.1 Tachysurus fulvidraco
TAAATGTAAATGTGTGTGTGTGTCTGTCACATGCTGTAAATGTAAATGTGTGTGTCTGTGTGTGTGTCTGTCACATGCTGTAAATGTAAATGTGTGTGTGTGTGTGTGTCTGTGTGTGTGTCTGTCACATGCTGTAAATGTAAATGTGTGTGTGTCTGTCACATGCTGTAAATGTAAATGTGTGTGTGTCTGTCACATGCTGTAAATGTAAATGTGAAGTTCTCTATGAGGACCAATGTGTTTGTGTGTCATGTATGAAAGGAGTCTCCAGCGTCAGCACTTTGTAACAGTCAAAGCTTTTTATCCTGGTTACGGTTTCATGTGTTTGGGCTCAAAGACTCTGCTTTTTCATACAGAACTCAGCTCACACTGCAAACTACACACTGACAGGAGCGACGCGGTGTTAGCCCTGGAGTGTCAGATATGTGGGGATCGAGCTTCAGGGTATCATTACGGCGTGTACGCATGTGAAGGATGTAAGGTAACAAAACACAGGAAAAGAAACAGTCTGATTTGCATACTCATGCATATTCATCGACGGTGATGTTTCTGAAGGTTAGGGATGTTTCACTGACACGGTTATTCATCTTTAGCTCTTAAAATTCAGAAACGATTTAATATTTTGCAAGAGACGATGATGACATTCTGGATAATTTGGTAGTAATTAATGCTTAAGTATTGCTAGCAACATTAGCTGCTAACAGCTGTATGATAGCGAAGCTGAGATCTGTTCTGTTGTCGCTAATAAATGACGACATTTTGGAAATTGATGTTTTAGGGTTTCTTCCGGAGAACCGTGCAACTAAAGCTGAGGTATAAACTCTGCAGCCAGAAGTGTCAAGTCCACAAAAAAAGCCGGAACAAGTGTCAGTTCTGCCGGTTTAAGAAGTGTGTTTTGGCAGGAATGTCTTACACCGGTACGTCAATAAACTGCTCAAGTTTAATCAGAAACCTTCTTGTTAAGAATTTTGACCTTGAGAGGAACTAAAACATCACATCCTCACAGCAATCCGGTTCGGGAGAACACCTCTGAGCGAGCGAGAGAGGAGGATCACGGAGTTCCACACGCTAGAACATCAGCTGGAACCCAAGTCAGAAAAACAACAAGAGCTCAGCAAGAATTTATACGATTCCTACCTCAAAATCTTCCCAATGACACGAAGCAAAGCCAAAGCGATTTTATCAGGGAAAGATGGAGAAAACACGGTAAGATGTCATCCTTAATAATAAACATAACATACACTTTAAGCAGAAGGTTTTGTTTGATGTAATTAAGTTCAGGTTAAAGTTAGCTTTATTGTCATTCCGCTACATGTTAGGACATGTGCTGGGACGAGATGTCGTGTCTCACAGGTCAACGGTGCAACATACATACAGTAGTAGGATAACATTCGAAGCGGGTGATATTGAATATACTGCATCTCTGTCTTAATCAGACCTTCTTTCCTTCATCAGTTGTTCGTCATCCACGATATGAAGTCCCTGTTGGACGGAGAGGAGTTCCTGAAGCGGAAGCTGTCGTCCGTGTCGCCTCTGTTCCCTGCCGTCGAGCTGGAGCTGTCCATGTTCCGCCGAGTACAGTACGGCTCGGCCGAGGCCGTACGCAGACTCACGCAGTTCGCTAAGAGCATCCCAGGCTTCGGTGACCTGGAGCTGAGCGATCAGATCACCATGCTGAAGTACAGCGCCCTTGAGGTGAACATCATCAACCTGAGCCACCTCACCAACAAGGACGGCGTGCTGATGGCCGAGGGATGTGTCTTCATGACCCGAGAGTTCATCAAGAGTCTTCGCAAACCCTTCTGTGACATGATAGAGACCAAGTTTGACTTCCTGGTTAAATTTAGAGCGCTCGAGCTGGAAGACTGTGACCTGGCACTCTTCATCGCTGCAGTGATCCTGTGTGGTGGTAAAAATTATATATACTGTATTTATTTTTTTTACACACACACACACACACACACACACACACACACACACGGTGGCTTAGTGGTTAGCACGTTCGCCTCACACCTCCAGGGTTGGGGGTTCGATTCCCACCTCCACCTTGTGTGTGTGGAGTTTGCATGTTCTCCCCGTGACTCGGGGGTTTCCTCCGGGTACTCCGGTTTCCTCCACCGGTCCAAAGACATGCATGGTAGGTTGATTGGCATCTCTGGAAAATTGTCCGTAGTGTGTGAGTGTGTGTGTGAATGAGAGTGTGTGTGTGCCCTGTGATGGGTTGGCACTCCGTCCAGGGTGTATCCTGCCTCGATGCCCGTTGACGCCTGAGAGGCTCCCCGTGACGTTCGGATAAGCGGTAGAAGATGAATGAATGAATGAATCCAGGATGAATTTAGGATTATTTAATTAATTTGTGTCCTGAGGTGATGATGCCGTGACTGTGTGGTGAATTTACTCAACACTAAGCTACTATAAAGAGAACCTCTCATGTCCTGCTAATTGCAGTAACATCTGTTCTGTGCCATTTTGCCACCTGACTGCAGATCGACCCGGTTTGGTGAACCCCAAAGCCATCGAAGCGCTCCAGGATGAGGTTCTTCAGGCTCTGGAGCTCCAGCTGAAGGTTCTCCATCCTGAGTCTCCTCGCCTCTTTGCCAAACTGCTGCAGATGACGACAGACCTTCAGCCACTGGTGGCAGAACACGTACGCAACATTCATCTGCTGAAGAAGAGAGAGTTGGACCTGTGTCTTCACCCGCTCTTACTGGAGATCATGCAGGACCTCTACTAGAACCCTGAACATGACCATGGACCATCTTTCCTTTTAATACGTCTCGTTAACAACGTGGATTTGAAAGCATGTTAAGAGCATCCTTACACAGGAAATATATAAATATATAAAAACTTCAGATTTATTCCGATGTAAAACTCAATATCCAAATGATTTATATTTACAGCATGTGACAGATTCTTTTATCCAGAGTGATGTACAAAGTGCTGTGACGTCTCCATCAGTGAAACACCAACACTGGGTCACTAGGACACAGGCTTAATACCATCAACTCTACTCAGAGGAAATACAGCCAAAAGAACACCACACAAATTAAAAATCAAATAAATAAATAAATTATTTGATTGTTGAAGAGTTTGAGGAAGATGAAGGTCTTGACTCGTAGTTGACAGTCAGTCAGTGACTCAGCTGTTCAGACATCATGAGGAAGTTCATCCCACCTCCTCGGTACAGAACAGAGAAGAGTCTTGATGTGTACCTGCTTCTTACCCTGAGAGATGGTGGGACCAGTGGAGCAGTGCTGTAGATCTGAGGGAGCGAGGTGCAGTGTGAGGACGGAGAAGAGCTTTACTGCTTGTCTACAGAAACAGAGTTATCTCAGTGTTTACATCTGATGTGTTAGTGGGGTGTTGTGGAGAACTTAGCAGTAAGTCCAGTCTCTAAAGGACAAGAAACAGAACAAACACCCGAGCAGCCTGTGGAGAAGAACGTCTGAATCCTCACGACGTTGTAGAAGAGAAACCGACACGGACGCGTCACGTTAACAACAGGGGAGGAGAAGGACGGCTGATGGTCCATAATTACTCCAAGGTTGTGCTCAGTGGCTGAAGCAGAGATGGATGTCATGTATGAAGATCTCACCATCCTGACCTGGAGATGATTCACCTGAGATGACCAACAGTGCTGGGATTCTACAAGGCAATAAAGTTTGTAGTGACACTTTAAATTAAAATTTCTCCTGAAGAGACTTTCATCAGTTTAAACAAATGAAATGTGTTAAAGTCGCTGGTGATTTTGAGTTATTCTGCCTGGCACCGTTTACAAATGTTCCACCAGATGCCACCAAAGTTCATTTACCCACCGGCTGAAGGCTGAGTGCAAACGTTAGTACACCCTTATTTAAAGGAGCTTGTAATATGAATGAAATTTAATGGAAGCTTTTTGGTTGTCACAAGTTCCTGTCCTGCACCATGAACATCCAGGGTACATGTTCATGTCCATACATACGGTTCTACTTCTCTAAAGAAATGCTGAGTAAAATCTACAGGTTACTTTCTCCATTTTAATCCAGCGCTCCGAGATCACCGGCTTAATAGCTTCATATTAATTGTTTTTTTTTTTCAAAATTATTTAAGAAAAATATTATTTCGATACTCTGACACAAATCTCTTCTTACCTTCTTACCTCATTGTGTTTAGATTGTTTTATTAGCAGTAACACTTTCATCATTACGTCTCCACGGAGACGATATTATACTAGGTACGATTCTGACCAATCGGTGATCAGCACCATTTCCAGCTCCACCCACACATCAGTTTAACTCAGTGATGGAAAATGGACATTAATTTAAATTTTATTAAAATAACCCTTATTGTTAAAAACATTTTGGACTCGAGTCTGCAATAAAATCAAATACACAGCTGATTTAAACAATTTCACAAACATCAAGTCCGACTCTTCTAATCAACACGTAAAACTCTGAACACTGATCTGTTGCTAGGACGTGCACGTTAACATTAAACTCCACGGCGACGGAGTGCAGATGGATCTGAACTAAAAGCGTCCGTTCCTCACGCTGACAAACGCCTTCCCTGCTCCTGCGGCGAAGCGTAAAATAACAGTGTGTAGTAATAAAACCGTGACATGTCTGTGTTTAGCTGAACAGCAGGATGATGATCAGCAGCTCCTTCAGCAATGTCACATTTAACAGTAAACATATAAACGTTGACGCCGAAGTCCTGTAACAATTACGTATCTACATTTAAACACAACCCAGATTTCATCTGATTTGCTTGTGTCAATCTTCACCTTCAAATAATACATTGTCTCTAACGCTCGAGTGCATTGAGTCCTTTATCTCTTCACAGAGAGAGAGGGAGAGAAAGAGAGAGAGAGAGAGAGAGAGAGAGAGAGAAAGACAGAGACAGAGGGAGAGAGAGACAGAGAGGGAGAAAGAAAGACAGAGAGACACAGACAGAGAGAGGAAGAAAAAAGAGACAGCAAGTGTGTGAGAGAGAGAGAGAGTAAAAGACAGAGTAAGAGACAGAGAGAGAGAGAAACAGACAGAGAGAGACAGAGAGAATGAGAGAGACAAAGAGAGACAGAGGGAGAGAGACAGAGAGACAGAGGGAGAGAGACAGAGAGAGTGAGAGACAGAGTGTGAGAGAGAGACAGAGAGAGTGTGAGAGAGAGATAGAGAGAGAGAGAGAGAGAGACAGAGACACAGAGAGAGAGAGAGAGAATGAAGAGATGTCTGAGGAAGCAGTGTGCTTTTCATAAGCTCCAGAACTAGAAGAAAGGCAGCTTCATGGAGGTTAAAGTGCAGGAGTTGATGTCCTCGGTGTGAGTGGCTCTGTGCAGCGATGGCTCTGATGCACTGCGGTTGATTTTGGGCAGAGCGTGCTGCAGAAGCTCGATGGAAGAAAGGATCTATACAAACATCAGGGAAGGAAAAGGGTCCGAATGATTAAAGAGGTCAAAGCTTATTAACCAACCAGAATGCTGGAATCTACAGAACCAATCAGAAGTCAAGAAAAACAGCAGCAGGTTGTCCTCCGTGCTGTAGCGCACCTTATGGGTTCAAATTATTTAAATATATAACAAATAAAAAGATGCTAATGATTTGAGACAGTGAGGGGTCACCTGGGGGAACAGCGGTCTCTCTTCTTTGGATTTTTTAATGCAGTCGGCAACCAGACGCTTCATAGCTTTGGGACAACTCTTATACAGCTTCAAGAGATCTGGAGACAGATAACCTCGACCTACCATGAAAATAATCTACATATACACACACACACACACACACACGGGTATTAAATGTTAATCTGATTCTGCTCAAATTCCGATCTATCCACACCACAATTCTAACATGAACCCAAGTTGAACTCCAACACTAACACTAACTCACCCCATTCACACCCAGATAAAAGGTGCGGTCTCCGTTGTTTGAAAGCCATTGTTGACATTTGAAATCACCGAAACAAACACTCCCCTAACCCAAACGGGTCCCACCCCTGTATCGATAGCTCCGCCCACACATACGTACGTAACCCAGGCGACTAACAGAAAGAAACGTGTCTTTATCATAGCTGAAGGGAAGAACGATACGATTGTAGATAAACAAACAAGCAAAAATGCCACACAAGCATAATGATGTAAAGGACAAAGGCATATATTAGTTCTGTGTAACAAAGCAAAACCAACGTTACTCACCTATCGAGAAGGAAAAAAGCGCCTCGGCGTCTTAAGTAAAGTCGGCCACATATTCACAGGTCGGAGTTTCCCTGAGTCGATAACTCCTGAGCTAAACGCTGTTACTACACAAAACGCGGTTGTAGCTGCCTCTCTACATCACTACATGTGCACTGAACACTCTCTCCGCCCATATCGACAAGACACACCCCTTTCTGCTCATTGGCTACACGTTTGTTGTTTTTTGTTTATTATTCGGCCCGACTCAAAAATCGGAGACCGCACCTTTAAACTCGAAACCTTCTTTAACCCCAGTGTAAATTTGTGAAAGTAAATAGAAAAGTGTTAGAAGTTTAATTGGATTTATCTTTTTCTAAATTAAATTATATTCCATTTTTAATTAAATCTGTTACAAAACACTGTAATTACACCATTTAGTTGTTATTCCTATTTTCTGCACAGTAAATACTTAAGACAATCTCTACAGACTAACTGCGGCGTCTTTACGTAACCTAACACGATGTACCGTGTCGATACGGAGCCGTACCTGATCTCTGTTAGAGATGTCTGAATACGGAAGCTCTCCCGTCATCAGTTCGTACAGAACGATGCCGTAGGAATAAACGTCGGACTGGAAACTGTACGGATTGTTGTCCTGCATTCGGATCACTTCAGGAGCCTGGAGAGGAAAATCACAGAGACAAAATAAACAGTTAGGAGATAAAGGCTTAATTTCTCTCACACTGAAAACACCTCCTTTTATTGGTCTGTGGATTAAACTCACCATCCATAAGACGGATCCTGAAGGGTGTTCGACCTGATGAGAGCCGCTCCACCTGGTCTTCACCGTGGCTAAACCGAAATCCCCGATCTTCACCGTCAGGCCTTCATGCAGGAAAATGTCTGTGTTCTGGTTAAAGGGGTTATTTTTACAGGCAAACAGATGAAACATCTAAATCATATCAATATTTCATTTGACGATAATTTGCGCCGATCCTTTGTGATAATTTGCGACGATAATTTGCGACGATAAAGTGCGACGATCCCTTGTGACGATAATTTGCGACAATCCTTTGTGACAATAATTTGCGACGATAATTTGCGACAATCCTTTGTGACGATAATTTGCGACGATAATTTGCGACAATCCTTTGTGACGATAATTTGCGACGATCCTTTCAGCATCTTGCACACTTTCACAAAGTGGGTGATTCTGTAGGACCAGAGTGAGGTGTGAATAACCAGTGATCCCAGCAGGTCATGTGTCATATGTAGGTTTAGAACAAGTCATTAAGAGAAACAGACACGTGTGTGTAGGAGCTTCACACTGGGTGAAGAACCACACTCTGTTACTGAGGTGAGGTTATGGAGACGGTTTCATGTCACAGGTCAAACACCATGACAGGACTGAGCACAGGAACAAGACATAAGGTACTTCTACTACATCAGCATGGTCTCTCTCAGGACAGAGCTCGGAGCAGACTGGGGTTTCAACATGTGATGTTCAAGCTCTTCTGAAGAAGCAGAAAGCAACACGATGTTGAAGAGTGTAGACACGGTAGGCCAAGGAAACGTAATGCAGCAGATGAAGGACACATCACGCTCACTTCAACATCGGAAGATGTCCAGCTGTGAAACCAGCAAAGAACTGAAGGAACCAGTGGGACCCAGGTATAAACATCTACTGTCTTCAAGAAAGAACTTCCTATGAACTGGGCTTCAGGATCACAGCAGCAGGTCTCTGGACCGAGGAGTCGACAGTTTATATATTTGGCTGTAACTGGAGGTGAGATGTTCACCAAAAGGCTGGAGAGCAGAACAATAATGAGTGTCTGCAGTCAGAGGTGCATCATGGTGGAGGTTCCTTGCAACCTACATTTCTGCAGATGGAGAACTGTATTTAAATCTATTCCTAGTTCTTATTTCCTTTCAAAATTTACATCTCTGTGGGTAAATAAAACTTGTGAGAAGGATACTGTTGGACTTCATGTCTCTGTGGATGATGTTCTTTGCATGCAGATAGCTGAAATGAAAACAACAGAAGCATTAAATCTCTGCTCATGTTTGTGTTTAAAGTGAGTGATGTTCGTGCGCCTGACACTCACTCCATGCCCTGAGCCGTCTGTCTCGCGATGTCGATCAGCTGGACCATCGGGACCTTGGTCTCCAGCACGTGGAGGTGTTTGTACAGACTGCTGCCCTCGCACCACTGTGTCACGATGGCCAGGTTATCTTTGGTCATGTAGCCCATAAACAGCAGGATGTTCACATGCCGGGTTTTCCTGTGGACATGGAGATGGACAGAGATGTTCCTCACACAACACACTAATCAGATACAACATTAAAGCCAATGACAGGTGACGTGAATGCTGAGTTTTGCAAGCCTTCCTCGGACATCGTATGCCGTAGATTTCTCGTAAGTTTAGAAGTTTATTTCCAGGTACCAGATTAGGATACTCTCAATGGTAGACCTTTAGAATCTGGTGAGGATTTTGGTTTAAAATTAAAAATTCTTCATAAAAAGTAGAGTCGTCTAAGAGCCTGTAGTCTGCAGGGACCAGGACAAGCCAAGAGAGGTGCAAGCCAAGGAACCGGATGCTCCTGAAGCCCTGTTGATGTCTAAGGGTTCTCCTGACCTCACCTAAAGACTACAAACTTCTCTTGTCCTTGCTGACGTTGAGGCTCTTCTGACAGACCGGACTTTACAAAGTAAACTGATTTCAATCCAACACGTCCGGTCGTTAACCCGGACGTGCTACAGAACAGTAAACTAGACAGTGGCATGATGCAGACCACCTTACCGCAGAACCGCGACTTCGTTACGGAACGCCTGGAACTGCTCCGGTGTGGGATCAGTGACCTTTAAGATCTTCACTGCAACATCACCTAGAGTCAGGACAGAGGAACAGGAGCTTAGTGACTGTAATCGTTATTACTACACGTTATTCAGTAAACAGACAGGAAGTGCGTGTCCAGTTCTCTCACCGTGCCATTTCCCTTTGTAAACCGTTCCGAATGACCCCGAGCCAATTCTTGAGTGCAACATGACCTCGCTAGCTTCAATCTCCCAGTAATAACTCGAGTCTCTTTTATCCCTTGGACGCTGAAAGAAAGTAAACGTCGGTCGGCTTAGAGGAGCGATATGTAAACTCGGGTGTGTGTCGTTTAAATTAGACGTAAGGTGCGTTTCCGTTGTGTACAGGACGCGCATGACAGACAGACACACTTACAATTTTGTTTTTCTCCTGAGAGCTAAAGGACGACGCCCTCTCTTTCTGAGCCGGGGGTGGAGTTTTGGACTGGTTCCAGCCCGTCGGACTCCGGTTTGGAGAACTTCCTGCTGTAAATAAACATGTATACATGTCAGTATGAATAAATACAGGACGTGCTACAAATCTCCATCACGTATAGCGACACTACCGCACTGTACTTTTTTTCCCCTCACCTGATCCGTAACCGTGTCCGTGACGCACCGCGTCCTGTAGAAATAAATAAATAAATGAAAGATTTGAACAGACCACGTGTTCGTCCTCTGCTAAGTGTCTTCGGGGAATAAATGATCGTAACGTTATTTTCTAAGAGAAGTCACACACGAGTAAGGGAGGTGAAAATGTGAACAATACCTACTCTTCTCTTCAGACAAAATCTCCGGCACCAGGAACTAGGAGAAGTATTCAGGCAATCTATCTACTCCACACAGTGACACGATGACAAGCACAAGGACAGGGACCACGAAAAGGAAATAAAGAGTGAAGGTGAAAACAGAAACACACACAAAACTAACTGGTGTCTGTATCACTGGTGGCTCAAGTGGTTAAGACTCGGGGTTGTTTGTCATAGGATAGAGGTTCAAGCTCCAGCACTGCCAAGCTGCCTCTGCTGGGCCCTTGAGCAAGGCTCTTAACCCTCCCTGCTACAGGGGCGCTGTATCTTTAGCTGCCCCTGAGCTCTGACCCCAACCTCCTCAGTTGGGATGTGTGAGGAAAAGAACTGCACTGTGCTGTAATGTACATGTGGTGATAATAAAGGCTTCTGTGCCCACAGGTTTACAGCACACTATGTCTGTAAGGAGTCTCAGTGTCGGGGCTTTGTACGAGTCCGAGGTAAAGCGGGAGTGGTTATAATACTGTAGTTTCTCTGTAACAATGGGAAGTTTAACCTTGCTTACAGCCAGCAGACATAAGGACACCAGCTAGCTACAGACAGGAGGAAAAGTAAAACAATAAGTATAAAAGACTGTAGTATGTAAAATTCACTTAGAGAGAGAGAGAGGAGAGAGAGATGGGAGGGACAGAGAGAGAGAGAGATGGGAGGGACAGAGAGAGAGAGAGAGAGAGATGGGAGGGAGAGGTAGAGAGAGATGGGAGGGACAGAGAGAGAGAGAGAGCAAGCGAGCAAGAGTGAGAGATGAGAGAGAGAGAGACATACAGAGAAATGGTCAGAAAGAGACACAGAGAGACAGAGATAGGTATAGGTACAGTAAAAGGAAAGACAGATGGAGAAAGATAAAAAAAGACAGATAAATAAACATATAAAGCACAGAAGAGAGAGAGAGAGACAGACAAAAAGAGTAAGACAAAGAAAAGGAGAGAAACCATGACAGAGAGAGATTACGGACAGACAGACAGACGTCACCTCGATCAGGCTGCTGTCCACAGGCAGTGCGGTGCTGACCATATGTACGTTGGGTGTGGAGGTGGAGCGTTGTCTCTGAGAGAGAGCTCCCCCTGCAGGAGGATACACTGTGCTGTCGTTAAACGTTTGAGGAGTCGAGTGTCTGTGTGCTGAGCTGGAAGAGAGACGAGAGACAACGTGATCATGGTGACAGAAGGCCAAAACATAACCCGTGTGTGTTGCACGTTCACTTCCTGTCACGTTTTGTCCCCTGTGATCGTCAGGGTACAGAGAATAAGCCCCGCCCACCACAGCAAACAACTTTATGTTTAGGGGTCCAAGCACCAGTCAAGTCATAGAGTCTTCTCTATGGCTTAAAGATACTATTAAAAATGTAATCTTAATAAAAAGGTTTATGAAATAAAAGATCAAGAAGTAATAGTTTAAGGTGACGCTGACTACAACAAAACAAAAGGAGAGGATGTTCCAACTGGACATAGATTGCCTCCTCTCACTCCTCTGTCAAACACATCTGTCGTCTCTGTCCATAGTGTGTAGCTTATCGTCTGCACATCTGTCCCCTTTGTCCTTCAGGTAAATCCTCCGCAGTAGTGGTTGCTTTACATCTCTAGTGTAGAGCATTGAACACTTCACTACACAGGACCATGTATATTATATTGCTCTTCTTGTGAATTGGTGTCCTGTCTTTTGGGTGAACAGGTCACTATTGCCCCTTTGCCACCGAGGCAGTTTGAGTGCAGGTTCGGACCCAGTTCTTTCTGTTTCGACCGCCAAAGCACCGGCTCTGAACCAGGGAAAGTGGTTCTTAAGTAGCACCAAAACGTTGCTGGTCATGACTTAAGAACCGCTTGTGTCAATGGCTGTGGGCGGGGCTGTGGGCGGGGCTACTGTTAGTGCATTTGATAATGTACCTTAAGTATACTAATGTTTAATACACTTTTACTTTACTGCGATATGATACATTATCAGCACACATGATAGTAGGTAGCTACATGCTAAGGCTAATTTTTTTCTGTGTTAATGATAAAATAACGTTAAGTACTTTCTCCATCACAACCTCCGTTTATACAGATTACACGGAGTCACACGTACACGTCGGATTCGCCGCGTTTGGGTGTTAATGTAGGTTCACAAAGCCATGAGCATTAACAGTAAAGTAACATCTGCCAGTGGCTTAGTGGTTAGCACGTTCACCTCACACCACCAGGGTTGGGGGTTCGATTCCCACCTCCACCTTGTGTGTGTGGAGTTTGCATGTTCTCCCCGTGCCTCGGGGGTTTCCTCCGGGTACTCCGGTTTCCTCCCCCGGTCCAAAGACATGCATGGTAGGTTGATTGGCATCTCTGGAAAATTCTCCATAGTGTGTGTGTGTGTGAGTGAATGAGTGTGTGTGTGTGCCCTGTGATGGCTTGGCACTCCGTCCAGGGTGTATCCTGCCTCGATGCCCGATGACGCCTGAGATGTTCGGATAAGTGGTAGGAAATGAATGAATGAATAACATCCACCATTGTTGTTGATGTGTTTGTTTGGCGCTAACTTTGCTGTGTAACGTGACACTTATACGGTGACGTCACACTCGGCTCTGTGACGCCCTTTAACCGATGGAAAGGCAAACCGGTTCTTAGAAGGTTCGCCAACAACTTTGAACCAACACCAGCACTCGCTCTGAACCAGCACCCGGTTCTTTCTGGTGGAAAAGGGGTACAAGTGTGTTTGTAGATTTAAAGTGAACTTGTATGTGGTGTAGACACACCGGCCGTTTAAGAGATGACGGGGTTTTTCTGTTGACTCTGGGTCTCAGACCTGATGAGAACTGCCAATTTGATGTGGATGTGTTCTATGAAGGCCTGTTCTTCTTGTATGTTCATCAGATCTGAACCAATGGGTCGGTTCTGTCCCCTGGATGGAGCAGAATGCCTTCTCCTCCAACAGCCCTTTACAGGTTAGCCACCATAGGTGATGCCGTTAAGACACAGGTCAAGGAGAGAGCAGAGCTGGTCCAGGATGAGGCTGCTGTTCTCTTCCAGTCTTCTCCTAACCAATGTAACAGCATCACTGGTGGGCATACTGGTGAACAGTGATGGGACATCAAAGGAAACCATGGTTTTATTCAGAATTCAGACAAAAATGATTTTGTATGTGGTGGTCAGTGTGTCCAACCAGCAGCCCTAGAATAGCAGCAAGGTATTTGGCAATATTGTATGTTAGCGAGTTAATTCTGCTGACTATTGGTCTGCTGTAGGCTTCTTCTTTGTGTGTGTTGGGCAGTCCATAAAGATATGAGGTGGCCTCACCAGGGTGCAGAGGGTGGTAAGGTCTGGTTATTCCGGATGGCGACTCTGTTGCTGTAACGATCTCCACAACTGGGACATGTTTGAGCGTAATCACAAAGTTTAGGCATTTGGCCAAGATCTCTCTCGGTCTCTCACCCCGAGGTTCTTGACCCACTTGTCCTGTGTGTCAGCTGCCGTTGTCCCCTGCAGCTGTGTTCCGCTGTATTCGGTTTACAAGACAAAAGATCAATTTTCTTGGATTGTCTCTCCTTCCCTTTATGCTGTTGGGTCAGTTTGGCATTATGGATGACTAATTCTGTCCTCGACTGGGTCGGATCTTTCTGGAGGATCGTATCAGCTCTGTGACCCAACAGTGGATAGCAGGGACATGGCTCTGTTGTCTCCATGAGGTTCCTGTAGACTGACACTTTACTTGATGTCCTTTCATATTCCCAAACCAAACATAGTGTGCAGCAATACTTCTGTAACGATCCCCATCCAAGTGAAGGTTATCTGTAGGTTCAGCCGTCAACTGGACGTCTTTCTTGTTAGATCGGAACGGTTATCGAGATCCTGCCGACGTCCCTCGGACCGGAGCTGCTCGGACGAGTGAAACCTTTCGATCTAGCACAAAAGTAGCCCAGCAGACGTGACTCTACCAGCAGCTACATGACTGAAAATCTTCACAGATAAAAACCTCCCTGTGTTTAAACACTCTTATGCTCGGGGTTCATAAACACACGGTGTTAATCTTCAAGAGGAAAAACTCATGTTTCATTTGAAATCAGAGATCAGAAATATACTGAATCCCCACAGTGGTGGAACACAGTGCTCTCCTGAGTGGGAAGTAAACTGAAGATAAACACAATGAGCTCTTTTCAGGACCTAAAGAACCTGGAATCCAAGAGCCGGTCCTGTGGAGACGCAAACGTTTCTAAACCTGAGGGATTAACGTCGGCCTGAACACCGGAACGCTCAGCACGGTTTCTAAACACACGTCTCTTTTATTGAGAAATGACACCAACATGTTTACAACTCAGGAAGTTTATCTACATGTTATTTAGAGCTAAATGAGGAGAAAAAGGAAGGGAGGAAGGTGTTGTACCTGCTGGACATTCGGCTCATAGACTCCCTCATTCTCCTCGATGTAATCGGAGGCAGAGACGGAGCTCCGCTTTCACCAGGAGTCAGAAATAACCTGACAAAAACAGAACGACGGGAAAAAAGTGAAAAATATTAGTATGGATTAGAAATTGTTCAGTTAGTTTAAAGGCAGGGTCTCTGATTTGTGAGAAATGCTTCAGAACACTGAGTCGGGCCGAATAATAAAAAAATCAAAAACTGTGTATGTGTAGAAAAAATGTGTAGCCGATGAGCAGAAAGGGGCGGGGCTTGTCGATATGGGCGGAGAGAGTGTTCGGTGAGCGTGTGTGACATTAGCAGAAAGCGGTTTTAACATCAACATGGAGGATAAAAACAAAGAAAGAAAGAGAAGAAAGACTTACGATAAGGACAAGAAGTAGGACGTGTTAATATAGGATCAGCTTTCCAGCGCTGGAGAGAACTGAAGGAGCAGGAAGTTGGCCACATATTCACAGGTTGGAGTTTCCCGAGTCAATAACTCCTGAGCTAAATGCTGTTACTACACAAATAACACCTCTTTTCTATGTAGTAATGTAGAGAGGCAGCTACAACCGCGTTTTGTGTAGTAACAGCGTTTAGCTCAGGAGTTATCGACTCGGGGAAACTCCGACCTGTGAATATGTGGCCGACTTTACTTAAGACGCCGAGGCGCTTTTTTCCTTCTCGATAGGTGAGTAACGTTGGTTTTGCTTTGTTACACAGAACTAATATATGCCTTTGTCCTTTACATCATTATGCTTGTGTGGCATTTTTGCTTGTTTGTTTATCTACAATCGTATTGTTCTTCCCTTCAGCTATGATAAAGACACGTTTCTTTCTGTTAGTCGCCTGGGTTACGTATGTATGTGTGGGCGGAGCTACCGATACAGGGGTGGGACCCGTTTGGGTTAGGAGCGTGTCTGTTTTGGTGATATTACATGTCAACATTGGCTTTCAAAAATTGGAGACCCCACCTTTAATTTAATTAGTTTAAAATGTTCAGTATTATTGTAATAATTAACAGATTTAAGAAAGAAAATGAGTATTAAAAATGTACAGTATTTGCACTACTGCGTCTATTTCTTTACTTATCCAGTAGGTCATCTTTCTATTCATGTCATTATTATTAAAGCTGCAATTACTGATGATGCTATGTATATGTATGCAATAATCAGTCCTGATGTTTATTCTCCATGTTTAAGAAAGAACTGAAATGTACGTAATAATAAAGAAAGAGGTGCGATGAGGATGTGGTGCTGCTCACAGAAGTTGCCTGATGTTGCTCCAGTCCACACACATGATGGGAACTTTGGTGCTGCAGTGCTCGTGGAATTTATATCCGCACGTCTGACAGCGGAAGCCGTTCAGGAGGAACTTCTGGCACATGTCGCAGTAGGCCAACTTCAGAAACGTCTTCCTCACCTCAAACACAAACGACGGATCGACGTGAGCGGCGGATCTTATGCTTTATACTTTACTGAACAATCTACAGAAACTCACAAAGTTGTGGGTGGTCAGAGGGACGTGATCTAGAACCTCCACCTGGAGCTCCTCTCCGATGAGAGACGTCGAGTCCGTATTCCAGTCCATACGAGACTTTTTACTAGAATTAATACCAAGAAAATTGAAGCTTTGAGTCAGAGACAACATTCTCCAGGAAAGGACGATCATCCTTAAAGGTTCTTACGTGATATTTGATGTGTGAACTGCAGGAAACAGGTTTACAGCAGGGCTCAAAAATACACTCACTTGTCAAAATCTTAAGCTGTATTAAAAATGCCTGATGAGGATATGCAAGCACTTCATTTTATATTTTATACATTATATTATTTTTGTAAAAAGATCTCCGTCTCTCTGGTGTTCTTATAAAATCTTATACAATCTAACAGGAGTGTGTGTACTCCATGTACGGAGTTGTTTCTGGGGCTAAATGATGATAGACACTGAACTAACCTGCAGACACGACACTCACACTAACACTCACAATACATCACAGACGCTGACTATTCTCCAACATAGAGAAAGTTGAAGAGTTTAATGTACAACTTTTTCTCTGAGAGTTTATGTGAGCTTTATGTGAGCAGAGTGGGAGGGGAGGAGGAATGGGTGTAGGAGTGGAAATGGGTGTAGGAGTGGGAATGGGAGTGGGTGTAGGAGTGGGAGTGGGTGTAGGAGTGGGAATGGGAGTGGGTGTAAGTGTAGGAATGGGAATAGGAGTGGGAATGGGAGTGGGTGTAGGAGTGGGAATGGGAGAGGGAATGGGTGTGGGAGTGGGAATGGGTGTAGGAGTGGGAATGGGGGGAGGAGTGGGAATGGGAGTGTGTGTAGGAGTGGGAATGGGGGGAGGAGTGGGAATGGGAGTAGGAGTGAGAATGGGAGTGGGAATGGGTGTAGGAGTGGGAATGGGGGGAGGAGTGGGAATGGGAGTGTGTGTAGGAGTGGGAATGGGGGGAGGAGTGGGCATGGGAGTAGGAGTGAGAATGGGAGTGGGAGTGAGAATGGGAGTGGGAATGGGTGTAGGAGTGAGTGGATTTTTTATTTTTTTAATTCGGAACGGTCTGGTTTTCTACCGACTCCCGAGAGAACTCCACTGCTGCGCCATCACACGTACGGAAGGTTAACGTCCCGCCGTGCAAATGCATTATAGCATGAACAAATTCATACGATAAGAACACAAACCCCGCTGAGAAAGACTGCTTTAAAGACGGTGCACAAAAGCACAAACACATCTTAAAAGCTAATGACAGCAAAGGAGACGGAGTGCAGGTGAAGTTTCACTGCAGACCAAACCTGAAGGTTAATAATGCATCTCGGTCTCTAACGGTGTGTTTATCTTAATGGATCTTCCGCAAAGAAATTTGGGATATTTAATAAAAAAATAAGCAGTAATGGGGCCACATTTTTCCCCATGAAGTAAAGGTGGAGTGAGGAGTAAATAAGGGGGCGGAGACAGAAGCAGGTGACGGTCAAACTTGGAGTGGAGCTGCAGTGATTATGGAATGTTGTGAGAGTATGGAATAAAAACACTGCCAATAATAATCGTACGTAATTCAAAGAATTTGTGTGTAAATTTTACGGAGTTGGATCCCAAAACCTACGGCCACGACAGTTTGCAGATACGAGATTTTGTGTGTTTGTTCAAATACGACTCCAAAATGTACGACTATGACAGTTTACACACAACGCTTGTTTTCACAACACCTCTTTTTCACACACGAAAACGGTCTGCGAAACAACTGTCAAAAATACATCATCACGTTCACAGGCATTACTATCCGATGGAAGATGAATCGATTCCACGAAGTGCACATGCGCCCCGCCCTCTTTTAAACCACTGGGGCTGAAATGGCGGATCAGCAGCCAAGCGCTCACTCATCGTCAGTGTTGTATAAAGTATTAGAAAGCAATACTTGAGTAAAAGTACAAGTATCGTACTAGAAAAAGACTTCAGTAGAAGTGAAAGTCACCTTTTAGAATATTACTGAAGTAAAAGTCTTAAAGTATCTGATATTTACTGTACTTAAGTATCAAAAGTCATTTTCTGATATTTAATGTACTTAAGTATTTGAAGTAAAAGTAAAAAGTAAAATGTCAGTGATTTTCAGTAGGTATAAGATCAGGGGCAGTTCTAGGGTTTCATCTTTAGGGGTTTTATCCCTCAGTGAGAATTTAAAACAAGAAGAGTTTTATATTATATATTATATGACTACATAGTAAGCCAAAAGTTATGGTGTTATTAAATGGCAAAAGTGGACACCGAAATTTTATGCACAATGTAATGTCAGTCTTGAATCAGATCAGTTCATGTGTGTGTGTTCTCTACAAACAGTGTGTCCAATGAATGCAGTCATTAATAAACAAATATTCACAAAGACCAAATCAATAAATGTTATTTTTATTTAGTATTGTATGGATTGTTTGCATTAATATTTTGTTTGTGCTACAACTCTGGTAATAAGAATAGTGACATTTCACTGCTTTCGGTTGCTGTATTTGCGGCTTTCCGATTAACGTTATACATTAACGCCCCCAGCTCTGACTGCGCGTGCACGCTGCGCGTACCTGTGCTTCTCTGTACAGCCTGCGGAGCGTAATACAATCTAGGAGCAGTGATTCACCAAACCTCCCTTATTACAGTCACACACATTTCTTCTGATTTTATTTTGTAGTATCGAAGATGCTTAGTGGAAATATAACGGAGTAAAAGTGTACATTTTATCTCGGAAATGTGGTGGAGTAAAAGTGAAAGTTGACATAAATTTAAATAGCGAAGTAAAGTACAGATACGTGACATTTCTACTTATGTACAGTAACAAAGTATTTTTACTCCGTCACATTACAACACCGCTCATCGTCTCAGGTAAGTTGGTTTTTTCCTTCCAAATTCGGACATGTTTAAGGGTTAGTTATCACTAATAACAGAGAGGAGTAATATTACAGAGATAGGTTAACTATAGTAAGTAAGATTAGCTCTCAGAGTAAAGGTGCTTAAAGAATACAGCTGTTTAGGAGGTCATCACTGCAGTCTGTAGCATGTAACCTTACTCTGAGAGCTAATCTTACCTACTATAGTTAACCTATATCTGTAATATTACTCCTCTCTGTTATTAGTGATAACTAACCCTTAAACATAATGCCTGTGAACGTGATGACGTATTTTTGACAGTTGTTTCGCAGACTGTTTTCGTGTGTGAAAAAGAGGTGTTGTGAAAACAAGCGTTTTGTGTGTAAACTGTCATAGTCGTACATTTTGGAGTCGTATTTGAACAAACACACAAAATCTCGTATCTGTAAACTGTCATGGCCGTAGGTTTTGGGATCCAACTCCGCAAAATTAAAATTTACACACAAATTCTTTGAATTACGTACGAATTTTGAATTTTATTATTGACAGTGTTTTTATTCCATATGAGAGCAGAGCAGAACTTGGTGCAGTTCCTCTCCACTCATAATCTGCTCACTGATGTGATGCATGGCTACTTTCCAAGCTGAAATGGTGTCTGTTTTAAACACTGATCAGTTCACACGGTATTGAGCTACATCACAATCTCAGGACCAGTGATCACTGTACTGAAGGTGAGTTCACGTTAGTGCTCTGACCTCCGGTGTCCTGGGTGGAGTCTGTAGACGGCACAGCACTCGGGCTGAAGTCCTCGAACCTTCAGAGCTTTGATTAGACAACTGCGGAGGGTCATACCGGTCCTGACGTTCACCTGAACACACAACCACACAATTACTCCACAACACACACACTTATACCATCAAATACACAATTTCTCCACAACACACACTTATACCATCAAATACTAGGGGTGTAACGATATTATAAACCAATCACGCCCCCTGCTGCCCATTGTTGAGGTTGATGTCACTTTAACCAAATATGAAGGAAGATAGATAGATAGATAGATAGATAGATAGATAGATAGATAGATAGATAGATAGATAGATAGATAGATAGATAGATAGATAGATAGATAGATAGATAGATAGATAGATAGATAGATAGATAGATAGATAGATAGATAGATAGATAGATAGATAGATAGACAGACTTTTTGCTGATGACCCGTGACCCCTTCATGTATAATTGTATTGTAAATGTATTCAGAAAAAACGCCTAATGTGATAGATGGACGCTGTGCGTGGAGCAAACCAGGTCCACTCTAGGTTCAATTTTGGAGATCGCCACCCGCAGATCATCTTCCACGTTAAGCCGTGACCAATGTTTATACTTATTGTACGTCAGAGCGGAGAATGTCTTTTCGCATGAATACGTTGAGCCAAATCGCATCAGTACACCCAACACGGCTTTCGACAACTGTGGATATTTCGGCACGACAAAAACCTAGGACTCGTCCAGCGTCTTGCCGTCAAATGCTGTCCTCAGGGTTCGATTGGTTGAAAGTTCCATCAGCGCAACTTCCGTATCTGACGCCATATGATTTGCCGTGGTTACATTGAATGGTGACCTCATCCGGTCATATTGGTCGGGAGCATCTCCTTCAGGGAAATACTTATGAAAGTGATCCAAAAGGGACATCATTACAACCATTTCTAACATATAAAAAAAATAATAATAATAAGTAAAAATAAATAAATAAATAAATAAAGTTTCTGGAAATCGTCTCGCAACCCCCCGACCCCCAGTTTGGGAACTGCTGATCTATATAAGCTTTGGATAGGAGATGTTTTAACTGCTCCAAGGCGAGTCTCAGTCCTGTATGATGTTCTGTGGCCAGCGTTTTCATTTCCTGGTGGCTCCATAAATAGTAACAACTACCAAGAGCTATATTTTGTTCTAAATATTATATTCTAAAGTTGTCATAGTCTAATTATCTTCTAAATCTGTTCATGTCACATGATTTGGGAGTGTGAACACACACTGGGCTGTTTAAATACCCCAGTACAGTACAGCAATGGCTCTTGGCGTAGACTGAGCATCTCTGAAGACATATTCCCAATATTGATATCAGCAGCACGTGTATGAAACCTCAGAAACAGGAAACTCTGTGCGAGAGCGAGCGAGCGGTAGTGTGTGCGAGCGGTAGTGTGTGCGAGAGCTCTGATTCACCACAGTGCGCTGCTGGTTGGGCAGGTAAACCCGGATGGTGCTGCTGGCCTTTGAATCTGGAATTTTGGAGTCATCTGAGGTGCGCCGCTGATATGGGAAGTCCTGTCCGCTGGTGGGAGAGACACAAGGGCTCTCCAGTACAGAGTCCTTCATCCCCAGCCCATTGCTGATGGTCTTCCATGCTCCCTGGAGGTGCTCCATCAGAAGAAACTTATAAAATCTGTGGAGAAATTCCCACCGAGATTCAAAACAGCATCAATTAATGTGGATTTACATTCAACCTAATCACGTGTAAATGAGATACGATTTATAAATAAAATTTATTTACTTACACATAAGACAGGATAATAATTCTATACAAAAATATTAAAGAACTGAGACAAACAAGTTCACACGCATCACTGTGTCTCTCGATGCAAAATCGGTGCCGAATTGATTCAGTTAACTTGTAGGTATATTGTGTTGTATTAGTGTTAATTAAAACAACAGAAACACCTCTAAATAAATCGATCACGTGAGCTGAAATCACCAAACTTCCTGGAGAACCAGCATCAACTCATTCTTCAGTCTCACAATTGTTTTTTATCTTCTCTCAATCACCAAATACACGGCATTTCTACAGCTTTTACAGCTCAGAAAAATACTAAAAAAATGCACAAGTCTGATTCATTTCAGTTAAACGATTCAGAATCATTTTGTCACTGGAGTTGAGCTTGGAGCAGACGGAGACCAGCTCACTCACACCTTCTCAGACCCGTGTGTGATCAGACAAAGAGCCACACTGTGATTCCAACACTGTAGATAAATAAATACAACTATAATTAAACCTAAAAAAAGCAGTCCTTAAAAATATAACCATAATTCTATAAGCTCAGAGAAGCCTCTCGTCAACACGGACATGATCAACGTGGAACAAGAATCAAAATGAAGAACTGGAACCAGAAGTGAAAACTTTCACATGATCAAACTCACCAGTGTCCGTACTCAGTCTGGTCAAATTAACCCAGACGTCTTATTTACCCAATTAATTATTTTATTAATCGCTTCATCCGAGTCATCGATTAACTTCCATTTCTCATACATCTAAAGCACAGCGTCATTCATTTATACAGTGGAAACAAAAACAGGGTAAAATCCAGTCAAAAGAGTTAAATATAAATATATATAAATATATAAATATAAATATATTATTAACTAATATAAATAAATATATAGATAAATATATTATTAACATCAATTATTTTGTAATATTGACCTGTTTAACTGCTTATTACGATTTTTTTTTTCTTATAACAAAAGATTATCTTGAAAAATTCATTATACAACTGTGGAAAATAATAAATAAATTAAAATAAAATGTGTAATTAAACACGTTTAAATTGTTTAACCAGTAAAAGAAGTTAAATTTAAGAGTCTGTAAATATTATATAAAATGATTTTATGTACTTATAAAACTGTTATTAAACTGTTTATAAAGATCTTTAGGCCTAAACACTAACGACCTGTTATATTAATTACATATGAAGTTTTTCGTCTGTTTGTTTATCAGAAGTTTAAAACGTGAAACATTAAAAACAACCTTCACTTTTTTTTATACTGTTAAAAAAACTCCTCCAGCTGTAAAGTGACATGTGACATAAACACAAAATAAAGTGTGTAAAGTTTATAACCTACGTTTATAATCCTGTGTTTACACTGTGAGGGAACCAGCCTGTTTATGCTAAGCTAACCCAGCTAACCTCTTATAACTATATATAACTATATATCTATGTTATAACTGACATCTCTACACGTTTGTAAACACAAAAACACGACTATTTTCACCTCTGAGTAAATTACATCCCTTTTGTTTCCTCACAAACCCGAATGTGCTGCACAAACACCAACGCTAATCTGATTAGCACACTAGCATGCTAAGCTAACTCCCGATTATTAGCCACGTAAAGAAAACTTGGCCTTAGACCATGTCTGGGTTTTTTATGTTTGTTTGTTTTTAATAAAGTCGTGTAAAGACACGATAAAGAGTGTTGTGTAAAATACCAGAAACAGAAACCAGTCACTAAACTCACAAAAAAGTAACTAATAAAACTTACCAAGAAAAGTTTGAAAACTTCAGAACCGCCATAGTAACTTCAGGGTGAAAAGATATGCAGTGACGTCATCATTTAAACTCTTGCAAAAGGGGCGAGAGAGAGACACACACACACACACACACACACACACACACACACACACACACACACACACACACACACACACACACACACACACACACACACACACACACACACACACACACAGAGAGAGAGACAGACAGACAGACAGACAGACAGAGACAGACACAGACAGAGAGACACACAGAGAGACAGAGATAAACACAGAGAGACAGACAGAGACACAGAAAGACAGACAGAGAGACACAGAGAGACAGGCAGAGACAGAGAGAGAGACAGGCAGAGACAGAGAGAGAGACAGGCAGAGACAGAGAGAGAGACAGGCAGACACACAGAGAGAGAAACAGTCAGAGACAGAGAGAGAGTCTTTCTTATTTAGCTCCCAAACTTTGGAATAGTCTTCCTATAAACCCATCTCTTTAGTCAGGCATACACATAATACATCCCATAATACTGTGCACTATTATATCAGACTTGCAAGTAAGATGATCCAGATTTTACTTATGTGGATCTCCAGGCAAGGGAAATTTAGACAGAAGTAAAACAAAGACATCTACTGTTACTTTGGGATGTTGTCTATCAACTGAAAATATAAGAATGCACCTATGACATAGATCCTTGAAAATATGACCTCAGAAAAAAAAGTGTTCATGTGACTCAACTTACCCCAGGCTAGGGGTAAGTTGATCCCAGTCAGTGGGTAAATTGAGCCATTTGGGGGTAAATTGACCATCCTATTTTATACAAGTATAATACAAAAAAAAACTTTTAAAAAAGTTATTTAACAATACACTTACCTTTCCAAACAATGTCATTTATTAAAGTTACCTCAAACAACACAAAACAAACCAGTTAAAGTTGAAGTCCAACCTTTGAAGGTTTAGGAATTGTGAGCATAACAATCCCATTTCTCTTTGTTTAAATCAAGTAGTAGCACTATGAGATGGTCAGAGGAGCACTTGGTATGGTGAACCAGATGTTCAAAGAACTCTGCAAAGGTGTCTTCATTGATTCAACCACTGGTCCCATTTACCCCACATCATCTGGCTCACTTTGCCCCATAGCCACCGTTTTGGTAAAAATGGCCTAGCTTAGCAATTCAGGCTAACTTTTAGCTTGATGATTCACATGGTTTTATATGTTGACAAATCACCTAAATGTACCATACACAACTTTAGACCTAGATAAATTTGCTTTGGCACAACAGCGAGTGTACCTGAAATGCAGAAAATCAACTTTAACAAGCAAATAAGTGTTTTTGTGAAAAAATAATAACTTATCTCTTGTCCCATGTGCTTCTCCTCTTCACAAAAAATCACAAATGATGGAGTCCTTCAGAATGTATGGTCACATCAAGTCAAGTCAAGAAGCTTTTTATTGTCATTTCAACCATATATAGCTGTTGCAGTACACAGTGAAATGAGACAACGTTTCTCCAGGATCAAGGTGCTACATAAAACAAAGACAGGGCTAAGGACATGTAAGTAGTCTTAGCCACATAAAGTGCAACTGTGCAACCTGGTGCAAACAGTGCAGGACAAGACAAGCAAGACAGTGCAGGACAAAAGACAGTGCAGGACAAAAAACAGTGCAGACATTAAGTTACAAGACAATACAAAAAGTACAAAAAATGCAATACACAAAAGACAATACACAGTAACAGAAACAGCGCCGACCGACCGGTGTAAATACTGAATGTTCAAACAGTATTTTGTGCAGTAAAAGAATGAACAGCAGCAGGTTCTTAGCAGCAGGTCCTTTGGATTATATATGGAGTTGTGCAAAAAACAGCAGATGACTGAGATATTGTCCAATATGTGCAAAAACAGCAGAAAAGTGTGCAAAACAGTGTGTGTGTTTTGTGAGGGTCTGTGCAGTCCATACAGATGATGTGTGTGTATGTTGTGCTCAGTATAGTACAGTTCGGTTATTGAGAAACACATTACACCAAATTTGCGTAGTTGCCCAGAAACAGGGGGTGGGTCAACTTACCCACTGGGTCATCTTACCCCACTCTCCCCTATGTTAATCCCTCTACACTGCTTCTCTCTTTCTACCCATCCCGAGACATCCAGACATTGTACCAGCTCCGATCATCTTCGTTCAATGAAGATTTTGGACCTCCACTGAGATGAGGCTGACCCAGCGAACCCTGAGGCATCTAGAGATCTATCAGCTCCAGTTAGACTCTGCTATACTAAAAAGATGTGAACTCCATGTGATCTTTTGCATCTATACGACATTTGTTTGACTGTATATATATAATCACACCCCCAGTGTCACCCAGATGAGGATGAGGTTATATAATCACACCCCCAGTGTCACCCAGATGAGGATGAGGTTATATAATCACACCCCCAGTGTCACCCAGATGAGGATGAGGTTCCCCTTTGAGTCTGGTTCCTCTCAAGGTTCCTTCCTTTACCATCTAAGGGAGTTTTTCCTCCCCACAGTCACCTGAGTCACCTCAGACTTGTTCATTAGGGATAAATACATACACATTTATATATAACTAATGTTAATCTGGGATTTTGTATTATATTAATCTTTATATTATTCTTTATAATAACCTTCTGTTCTATGTTTATGTTCCTGTAAAGCTGCTTAGAGACGATGTCGATGTCAGTTGTTAAAAGTGTTATACAAATAAACTAGAATTGAATTGAACAGAGAGTCAGACACAAAGAGAGACACACAGACACAGACAGAGACACAGAGAAAGAAAGAGACACACAGAGACACAGACAAAGACAAAGAGAGAGACACACAGACAGAAAGAAAGAGGGATGGACAGAGACACAGACACAGAGAGAGACAGACAGAGACCCAGTCAGAGATATGGAGAGAGAAACACATACACAGAGAGACAGACAGAGACCCAGTCAGAGATATGGAGAGAGACAGACACAGAGAGAGAGAGACAGAGACCCAGTCAGAGAGATGGACAGAGACACAGACACAGAGAGAGACAGACAGAGACCCAGTCAGAGATATGGAGAGAGACACACATGCACAGAGAGACAGACAGAGACCCAGTCAGAGATATGGAGAGAGACAGACACAGAGAGAGACAGACAGAGACCCAGTCAGAGAGATGGACAGAGACACAGACACAGAGAGACAGACAGAGACCCAGTCAGAGAGATGGACAGAGACACAGACACAGAGAGACAGACAGAGACACAGAGAGACAGACAGAGACCCAGTCAGAGATATGGAGAGAGACACACAGACAGAGAGAGAGACAGTCAGAGATATGGAGAGAGACACACAGACAGAGAGAGAGAAAGACAGAGAGACAATAGTAGCTAAATGTTCAGTATTTAGCGTGTGTATGATTTTATGTATATATTTATGTAGTTATAATTTCACTAATGATGTTGTAGATAAATCACATGTTTGTCAACTCTAACATGTGATTGGACAGAACATGGGGGCGGTGGTCTGTTGGCCAATATAACACTTCCGGTTCACAGTACGTTTCATTTTTGGCTGGTCCGAATGCTCATGCGCATGCGCACATGGCGTGTCAGGTTGAACGGACATGCGTACAACGTGTGAGCAGTTATGCGCATGCGCAGATCGCATGTGGCGCAGACGGAGTGGGGCGGAGTCACAGAGCAGCGAGTCACGTATCTTAAGTCGGATATCAGCGGACATTAGTGTAAGTTTTCATGTTTATTACAGTGTTTGTGAGGGAAACGGGGTTATTATTAGTGTTTAGTACGGTGTAGTGTGTGTAAGTGTGTAACTCTGTGTGTGTCTGTGTAACTGTGTGAGATGCTAAAGTTTAGCTAACAGTTAGCTGTAGCTGTGGCCTAGCTGTAGCGTGGCGCACTAATCCTCCCTTTATACCCCTATTTAATGCCCCTAACACCACACACACTGAACACTTTATACCCGGTCACTACAGCACACTGAGGGGGGAATAAACACCGAGTTTGTGTGCTAGCTGCTAGCATGCGCGTGCGGAGTGCGCGTGCGGCCTGCGCGTGCTCAGTGCACGAATAACACGTTACTATAACAACACAATTCAGTGATCAGCATTTACCGGTAGCTTTATTTACACTTTGTGTTTACATTTAGGTTCTATTTTTATTCACTAAATCAAACTCGTGTGAGCGCTCAGTGTGATCTGTAACTTAGCATGTGTTGGCCATGTGAGACACACACACATACACACGTGAGCCCTCCTGTGTGATCTGTAACTTAGCATGTGTTGGCCATGTGAGACACACACACACACACACACACGTGAGCCCTCCTGTGTGATCTGTAACTTAGCATGTGTTGGCCATGTGAGACACACACACATACACACGTGAGCCCTCCTGTGTGATCTGTAACTTAGCATGTGTTGGCCATGTGAGACACACACACACACACACACACACACACACACACACACACACACACGTGAGCCCTCCTGTGTGATCTGTAACTTAGCATGTGTTGGCCATGTGAGACACACACACACGTGAGCCCTCCTGTGTGATCTGTAACTTAGCATGTGTTGGCCATGTGAGCGAAAGAGAGAGAGACACACTCTCTCACACACACACATACTCTCACATACA
>NC_062540.1:21626335-21641335 GCF_022655615.1 Tachysurus fulvidraco
GTTTGGGTTTGAGCGAGCGCAGGGACTCGGCCCTCAGGCTGCCGTGCTTCTCTCCGATGCCCAGAGTGAATGACAGATCTTTGGCCAGGAAGAGACTCCAGAGCAACAAGCCCAGGACTCCACACAGCAGGAGCGCTAACGCCAGGTTATAACCTGCAGCGGAGCAACGGTTCATCACACAGGACGAGAACTCGGTCACGCTGAGACCGGCGATGGTTCTGTGTGCCAGAGACGGCGGCATGGAACACGTAGGACTCGCTATGTTCACGTCTTGGTTCTTCAGGAGCCAGGCTCTAAGGTACTGGATGTTACAGCCACAGTGGAAGGGATTCTCAGACAGATCCACCACACGAAGCTTCAGAAACGAGTCGAAGAACCCTGGAGGAACCGTGAGCAGGAGGTTGTGCTGTAGATAAAGCTCAGTGGTGTTTGATGGGAAATCAGGAATTCTGCTGAGATTCTGAGAGCTGCAGTTCACGCTCACACCTGATGATGGCGAGGTCGAGAAGCTGCACGACGACCAGACGACTCTCACGAGAAGGAGAATCACAGCTACGGAGAGACCTGAGATCATCCTGAGGAGAGACGAGCTGTGTGAGATCACACTGACGCTGATTTACTCTCCTACAACAAACCTCTCACACCACAGCAACGTAGCATCACTTTAGAGTTTCTTACAAAAACACATCAGCAAAATGTTTATTAGTTTAGAGTTTAAATATGACTTCATTTGTTCTGTCAGCTCGAAACACTCGTCTACTCAGCAGTCTCTTTATTCTCTCTCTCTTTATTCTCTCTGTCTCTCTTTATTCTCTCTCTATTCTCTCTGTCTCTATTCTCTCTCTTTATTCTCTCTGTCTCTCTTTATTCTCTCTCTATTCTCTCTCTCTATTCTCTCTCTATTCTCTCTCTATTCTCTCTGTCTCTCTATTCTCTCTTTTTTATTCTCTCTCTCTTTATTCTCTCTGTCTCTTTATTCTCTCTGTCTCTATTCTCTCTCTTTATTCTCTCTGTCTCTCTTTATTCTCTCTCTATTCTCTCTCTCTATTCTCTCTCTTTATTCTCTCTCTATTCTCTCTGTCTCCCTCTATTCTCTCTCTTTATTCTCTCTTTATTCTCTCTGTCTCTCTTTATTCTCTCTCTATTCTCTCTCTCTATTCTCTCTGTCTCTCTTTATTCTCTCTCTATTCTCTCTCTATTCTCTCTGTCTCTCTATTCTCTCTCTTTATTCTCTCTGTCTCTTTATTCTCTCTCTATTCTCTCTGTCTCTCTATTCTCTCTCTTTATTCTCTCTGTCTCTCTTTATTCTCTCTCTATTCTCTCTCTCTTTATTCTCTCTCTTTATTCTCAATCTCATCTTGTTACTGAGAAACACACAGAAGTATAAACTCCGCTGTCCTGAAGATGTGGAGAACTTCAAGTTCCAGCTTCACTGAGCTTGACTGAGACACAGAGCTCAGAGACTCCTTCATACACACACACACACACACACATACTCACACAGACACACACACACACACACACACATACACACACACACACACACACACACACACACACACACACACACACACACTGGAGACTCCTTCATACATATCACACACACACACATACTGGAGACTCCTTCATACACACACACACACACATTCTCTCTCTCTCTCTCTCTCTCTCTCTCTCTCTCTCTCTCTCACACACACACACACACACACACACACACACACACACACACTCTCTCTCACACACATACACACACACACACACTTTCACACAGACACACACTCTCTCTCACACACACACACACTCTCTCTCACACACATACACACACACACACACACACTCACTTTCACACAGACACACACTCTCTCACACACACACACACACACACACACACACACACACACACACACACACACACACACACATTCTCACACTCACACACATTTTCACACAGACACACTTTTTTTTCTCATTACGCCTCTTTGCTCTTTGTTATATTAGACTTTGATTGACAGCACCTGGTCATAGGCCACGCCCCTCTGGAGTATCTGCTGAGACCCTCATTAACAAGCTCATTCAAGTTTAATCCTCAACGAACCTTACATTTTATTTCATTTTCATCCAAAATTTTTAAAATGGTTAAATATAGAAATAAAATTATGGCTGAAACGTGTTCACACTACAGACCGAGACTACTGACAAAGACTACTGACTGAGACTCAAACTCTGTAATTAATTAATATTATTCATACATCTTCTACCACTTATCCGAACTTCTCGGGTCACGGGGAGCCTGTGCCTATCTCAGGCGTCATCGGGCATCGAGGCAGGATACACCCTGGACGGAGTGCCAACCCATCACAGGGCACACACACACTCTCATTCACTCACACACTCACACACTACGGACAATTTTCCAGAGATGCCAATCAACCTACCATGCATGTCTTTGGACCGGGGGAGGAAACCAGAGTACCCGGAGGAAACCCCCGAGGCACGGGGAGAACATGCAAACTCCACACACACAAGGTGGAGGTGGGAATCGAACCCCCAACCCTGGAGGTGTGAGGCGAACGTGATAACCACTAAGACACCGTGACCCCATCATTAATATTAAAATTAATAAAAATATTTCAAAATGTAAAGAAAACTTTGTTCACTTTTTAATTATTACAAGTTCACTGATGACAAATAAACGTAATATAAAAGTGAAGTGAAATCGTACCTGTGTTTTTAGTCTCGCTGGCAGCTTGTAGTTTCAGGTGTTTATTAGCTTTAAATAATGTATAAGAACATAAATCCCTAAATTGAACAATTAAATTGGGTTTCAGTTATAAATAGTTATACAAATATTTTAAAGGTATGATAGATTTTTGTTCCTACTTTTAACATGAATACATCACAATTCTGTTAGCTAGTTATCAGGTTAGCATTTAGCATGCTAGATAATTAGTATATAAATAAGCCTGTACTTTTGTGCCGTTTCTCTCAGGAGATCTCGCAAGTCCTCTCCGGGTCGTCTCACTGAGAGGAAGTGGACGAGTGTCTGATCGTTAGAATCTTCACGTGCAGAGACGTGTCTCTGTGAGCCGCTGATAAGTTTATCTCCAACACCAGAGTTCAAAAAAGCCTCAACTTTCATCAGTGAACGTTTCAGTTTCAGAAATAAAGCAGTAAGAGAAGATCAGAGCTCATAAAGAGTCTTTAGACCTACATAAGTGCTGCACTGACACTGTATGTGTTTATAAAGTGACATAAGGTTGTGTTCTAACTTTCAGAGTAATCACTATACTGAATTGTTGAGTTATGTGTCTTCATCTAGAGTTGTTAGTACACACGTTAACCTGTTGTTGATTGTTTACATAAGAGGACATGTCCCATACTGTATGGTGTGTGGTAAGGAATGTATTATAGAATATACAGTATTGTACCGTTTGTGTGTTAAAGGTGGGGTCTCCGTTGTATGAAAGCCAATGTTGACATATAAAATCACCAAAACAAACACGCCCCTAACCCAAACGGGTCCCACCCCTGTATCGATAGCTCCGCCCACACATACATACGTAACCCAGGCGACTAACAGAAAGAAACGTGTCTTTATCATAGCTGAAGGGAAGAACAATACGATTGTAGATAAACAAACAAGCAAAAATGCCACACAAGCATAATGATGTAAAGGACAAAGGCATATATTAGTTCTGTGTAACAAAGCAAAACCAACGTTACTCACCTATCGAGAAGGAAAAAAGCGCCTCGGCGTCTTAAGTAAAGTCGGCCACATATTCACAGGTGGGAGTTTCCCGAGTCGATAACTCCTGAGCTAAACGCTGTTACTACACAAAACGCGGTTGTAGCTGCCTCTCTACATTACTACGATAGAAAAGAGGTGTTATTTGTGTAGTAACAGCGTTTAGCTCAGGAGTTATTGACTCGGGAAACTCCAACCTGTGAATATGTGGCCAACTTCCTGCTCCTTCAGTTCTCTCCAGTCGAAGCCAACCAAAAAATGAGAGGAAACAACTGAATGAAACGAAAACGAAGAGCAGGAGAATTGAACTTAACAGCTGAAGGAGAAAAGATAAAAACTCTGGATAAACGCTCACAGATATAATCATGAAAATACGATGGATCTCATTTCAGACTCTGTGCACAGTTTAGGACTGAACAACACAGATCACATCCAGCCTCAGGAACACAATCCTCAACAAGACACACAATTATTTTATACAAACGTGTCTTACCGAAATATGGTTTATTTTATTTAAAATATTATTATTATAAAATTGATTTAAAAAAATTAAAATGAACACAACCTTATCTAATTATTGAGTTGTTTTCTTGTGCCCCCTGGTGGTCAAAGCGAGTAAGTGTGACGTCAGTCTCTGAAGCGTTCAAGGTTCGAAAAACACAAAATAATAATAAAAAAAAAAACTGTTCTGATATCAGCTCTGTTGGCTTTCTAATATCCACTAGTTCAGGGCTCGACAACACGTGGCTCCGGAGCCGCATGTGGCTCTTTCATCCCTCTGCTGCGGCTCCCTGTACATTTGGAAAATAAAAATTTTATTTATATTTATTTTATTTTAGTTAGTTAGTTAGTTTAAAAAAGTAATTCTAAATTCTAAGATTATGATGCTCTTGTAACATTAAAATCAACCGTGTTTACATTTTTTGTCGCTCAAAATATGCGTCATAACCGCCGACTTGTGAAATCCGACACAGAAGCAGACGCGTGTTTGGTTTGCTGCAGCCGTCAAGTTAAAGTTTTGATGTCATGCAGGCTGTCAGGTGTCACGCATTGAGAGTGACAGTCACGCATTGAGAGTGACAGTCACGCATTGAGAGTGACAGTCACGCATTGAGAGTGACAGTCACGCATTGAGAGTGACAGTCACGCATTGAGAGTGACAGTCACGCATTGAGAGTGACAGTCACGCATTGAGAGTGACAGTCACGCATTGAGAGTGACAGTCACGCATTGAGAGTGACAGTCACGCATTAACGTGACAGTCACGCATTCGGGTCTTTTCTCACGCTTTCCCGCAACACATCGTATTTCTCACGCAGAAAAACTTTTTGACTATTTATCATATATTTAATAAGCCGCAGCGCCCAGAATGTATCAGTCCGCACCGCTGTCTCTATGGAAATGGGCAGGAACCAAGCGCGTCTCACCTGGAGTTATTAGTCGAGCCTGACACTTATCAGCCAATCAAAACAAGAGGCGACACAACAGCCAATCAGATAATAGCAATATCTGGGAAAGATTTAACGCAACAACCAATGAAAAAAATTGGGGTGGGGGGGGTGGTTGGAGATGTCACGCTCGCCTGTCTTCAAAACTTGAGAGCCGAAGAGGACTCAATTAGACATTGAAGATTTTATTTGAAAGTAACCTTCGACCCAGCGTCTTTTTACTTTAGTTCAAACTGTTCAAAATATTTTTGTTTGCCTGCAGAAATAAAATGTCGTTCACTCGGTAGCAGTTCAGTGATTTCATAAACACAACACACTACAGTTTATTCTACACTTTCCATAAAGGTAAAAAACGACATATGCGGCGTTCTCTTCATTTTACATGTCAGAAGGGTTTTGTGGCTCCCTGTGTTTATATTCTGTGGGAAACGGGTCCTAATGGCCCTGAGTGTTTAAGGTCACCGACCCCTGGGGTAGTTAGAGATGAAACTAAATAAAACATCACAGGGTTTAGATTTTAAAATGAAAATAATGTGAATAAATCTGAGTTTGTACTTTACTCTGTTTAAAAACACCCAGAAAAAAGTCTCTAAAGTAAATGTGCTTTCTTCTAAAAGTCTTATGACCAGAATGAGGAATTTATTTATTTATCTATCTATCTATCTATCTATCTATCTATCTATCTATCTATCTATCTATCTATCTATCTATCTATCTATCTATCTATCTATCTATCTATCTATCTATTTATTTATTAATTAAGATGAGGCACACTGAGATTTTACACGAGAAACTGAACACAGTTGTTTAACATTGTTTTATTTCTCAGCATTGTCACAGTTTGACATTAATCGCATTCGAAGCTTACAAACAGACTGAATATCAAAATGAGAGCATTTCATTTCTCCTCTCTCTCTCTCTCTCTCTCTCATTCACTCTCTCTCATTCTCTCTGTCTCTCTGTCTCTCTCTCTCTCTCTCTCTCTCTCTCTCTCTCTCTCTCTCTCTCTCAGCAGACTGGCAGCTCACTGAGGCAGTGAACAAGTCCAACAACCTTAAACACACACCACTCATCATCATCATCATCATCATCATCATCATCATCATCATCATCAGCTTCATTTGGTACACTGACGATTTCTCACTCGATCCTCGTCACAGACAGACAGACAGACAGACAGACAGACAGACAGACAGACAGACAGACAAACAGACAGACAGACAGACATGTGACTTCTTTCTTCTATCTATTATTCTACACTGAATATGTGGAGATGATCTGCATGCTGCACTTCAGAGAAACACAACGCAGTACGACAGCAAGTTCAACATCGAGGCTACAAAAAAAAAAAGAAAGAGGGGGAACAAAGTGAGTCTTGTCCATCTGGAGTGTCCATCAGCTCACAGTGAAACGAGACGTCTCGGATCTGTGCGGCGCTCAGAATATATCTCACACGGGCTCGGTGAAGAACAGTCTAGTCGTCATCATCATCATCATCATCATCATCATCACAGGTTACAGAAAATGATGAGAATAATGCCGTATTCTAAACTCTCTCCTTAAAACTTCATCAGGACGAATCACGAATCCGCCGTCTGAACAAAACACTTTATAAAATTATCGCTATTCACTCTGGAAGAAAGAAAATAATAAATGTATTCGTCAGCATGCGTCTGTGGTTCGGTCAGAAACAGATTTAATGTGCTTCTGTGTTTCATCGCCGCATTTACATTCTGTAAAAAACTCTCTATCGTCTGGAAGGAAAGAGATTTGCATAAACTGTCGCATTATTCACCTGAATCTTGTACAGAAACAACACAAGCTGGAGAACGGATTTCTTTTCGTACGATTGCACTTAACTGTCAACGTAACACTGATTTCTTTTACTGGGACACACAAAAAGGAAAAAAACAAAAAACCCTGCAACAGTTGACACAGGACACAAACTTAACGTCGGACATTTCACTAAAGCGAGTGGTTCACTTTTAGTTTATGAGCCACTTCTATAACATTTACTGTGGGAAAGAAACAGAAGCCGACAGAAAGCCGAGGACGAGGAGCCACCAAACTGAAGGGGCAAAAAGATGTGCGAATTATTTTCCTAATAATAAAAAAATAAAACCCATAAAAAATGAATAAATAAATTAAGAACGGAGTTCAAATCAAATAATTAATCATTCGATTAATGCGCGTATTAAATATATATTTTGTTTTCCAAGTTTGAATGAAATAAAAAAAATGAATAAAAAGGGAAATGAAACATAATTCTACATTTTTTTTGAGGGGGGGGGTCAAGAAAAAAAGGAAAAGAGAAGAAAAAAAGAGTGAATAGAATTCAGAATAAAAACTAAAATTTAATTCTAAAAAAAAAGGAAAAAGGAATGAAACAGTAAACGAATAAAACACCGTGCATTAAAAGGACAATGCAATTTTTACTAAACTTTTATCGATTAATAATCGAGGTGTTTCTTCTCTTTTTTATTTGTATTTACTTGTTTATTTATTTGTGAGCGTGTGGCGTTTCCTCGTCCTCCTAAATCTCTAAACTTATTGCACGTCGGAGTTAAAACTCTCTCACTGGCCTTCTGTAGGTTTGTGCATAACGTCTGTAGAACTTGTGCAGAGGTTTAAAGATGTAAATTTAACCAAATATATTTGCTAAAAGAAAACAATTTGATTTCATTATTTGCATCATTTTCTTTCAGAAAACAAACAAAAATAAAAACGTTACTTCAGAATAAAATACAGTCATTTTCCACATTCTTGTGAAATGAGGTACTTAAAAAAAAAAAAAAAGGAAGAGAAAATTAGACGAGTGCTCGGTGAGGGACGTCGAAACGTCTGAAAGTCTAAAAACTAATCTAAATCCGATCTAATTTGAATCTAAATCTATAAGAAAGTGCTGTTAGCGTCCGGTTGGTGTGTTTGTAGCTCCACCAGGCAGCTGATCCACGTCCTCGTGGGTTTATAGCTCAGTGCTTCTGCATTTAAAACCTTTTTAACGTAAAACATCAGAACAGATCTTCCAGCCTCCACGGCACGATATTTCATCTCTATTTGTTCATAATATTTAAAAAACTCTGTGAATATGTTTATATATAGATTTGTTTTTTGTGTTTTTTACAGTATATAGAACATCTGTGATCCAGTTTAACACTAAACTCTAGCACACAGGTTACAGTTCACACAGCGCCGATACACACAAGGATTATTGGCACATTTAGAAATGATGCAGACGATAACACACAAAGCTTTTCCTCATACACGATAAATACAATTTAAGGACGAGTGCGAGCGAGCGACGGCTCTGTCGTCTCCGCCGCACGGTTTTACTAATTGTCCTGATTTGTTTTTGGGAAACTAAAATAAAAAGCATTAGGTTCTACACCGCGACGCTGGAAAAGTTCACGTAGTCCTCGCCGAAGACGTTCCGATCCTCCTTCCATCCACCACTGGAACACGTCCAGGTTAGAAGGACTCTGTGGAACCGTCTCAGGAGTGAGATGATCGATCTGGTCGTATCCTCACACCACCGTGCTGATGCCACAGTGTTTGGGTTTGGAGCTGGTGGGACACACGACGGATGACGTGAGCTGCTGCTCCCGGTGTTCGTGCCGTTGTTGATGGTAGTGGTGAAGTTGATGACGACGATGTTGGTGTTGGTGGAGGAGGTTGTGAGGGAGCTGAGGTTGTTGTGGTGTGGAGACGTGGCTCGAGTGCTGGCGGTGGAACCGGAGTCCAACAGGAGGTGGGTCATAGTGATGGTGGTGCTGATACGGTGGAGGGTCTTGAGGGAAAGAACAGTGTTGGAAACGTTGGGCCTGGGTGGTCTGGTGCATGTTGATGGGGTGGGGCATGTGGGAGATGGGAAGGCGCGAGGATGAGGGTGGAGCAGGAAGCGGAGGATGAGGCGGAGGTTTTCCTCGCTTGCTGCTGAAGAGTGATCCGAGCAGCGTGGAAGCAGAGGAGGAGGAAGGGTTGGTGTTGGAGCAGTGTGAACGAGGAGGACGGTCTTGGATGGACGGAGCTCTCCGAGGCAGCTGAGAAGGACCGCTAATGATGGAGCCCTGTGGGGGGTGGGGTGGGTTGGCAGAGACAGTATACGAGAAGAACAATGTCACCTCAAACATACAACACACACAATAACAAACATCTCTCGCTGGACTAGCAGGTTAAAGCTCATGAGATCATCTTCAGCGTTGATCTGTAGATCTCCACCACCTTTTACACCAACATGGTAACGGCCGAAGCCACCGTCAGCTTCTCCTCCTCGAAAGAGCAGGATTCCTAAAAGTGTCTAAAATGCAGATCTAAAACCCTGAGTAATAAAATTCCTTCATTCAGCTAGCTTTAAACCAGGACACACAGACGGAGATTTCTCTGGCCTTTCATTTTGTCCAGTTATTTCTATCACACGCTGCTAAAGAACTTTATTTTAGACCTTCACGTTTTTGCAGAAGGTTTTTCTTTGTTTGGAATTTGTCTTTCAGATCTTACACTTTAACTGGAACAGCTTCCTGGTTCCATGGAACAGGCACCAACACCATGTCAGTGAAAAAGGGATGCTGATGTCTACAGTTCTCCAAAACTCTAACAGCAGAACTATGTTTTAATAAATAAATAAATAAATAAATAAATAAATAAATAAATAAATGGTGTGTGTGTGTGTAAACGATTCAGCTGAAGGAGGATGTATAAGGAGGTGACGTGTAATAAAAGAAGTGTTTAAAGAAGAATTCCACCAAATATCCATTTAGTTCCAGGTTCTCACTTCCCTGCTACGAGCTCACACTCCATCACTTGGTTCTCGTCCTGAGGGTTGTCTGACTCACACCGTTACTAACTTAAGATCTTCCAAATCCATACACTTTCATCCTGTCAAGGATCAACCCTTCATGGTGAAAATCAAGATGGTCTATCTGCTCTTTAATCAGAGTTCCTCAAGGGTTCTTTGGATCTTTAAGCATCCACAGCTTCCTAAAGGGGTTTTACTTGGAACTGTCTAAATTGACAGTTATAGAGTTCCACATGGAGACATTAAAACTCCGCCTCTGTAATGGAATTCCCTCAGTTTAGTCCTCCAGAATAATCTAAGATATTCATTCATTCATTCATTCATTCCCTACCGCTTATCTGAACTTCTCGGGTCACGGGGAGCCTGTGCCTATCTCAGGCGTCATCGGGCATCGAGGCAGGATACACCCTGGACGGAGTGCCAACCCATCACAGGGCACACACACACTCTCATTCACTCACACACACACACACACACACACACACACTACGGACAATTTTCCAGAGATGCCAATCAACCTACCATGCATGTCTTTGGACCGGGGGAGGAAACCGGAGTACCTGGAGGAAACCCCCGAGGCACGGGGAGAACATGCAAACTCCACACACACAAGGCAGAGGTGGGAATCGAACCCCCGACCCTGGAGGTGTGAGGCGAACGTGCTAACCACTAAGCCGCCGTGACCCCATCTGAGATATATAGAACTTTAAAACACTGTGGCATAAATAGGAATAATATTCTTGAAGGTCCTGCAGGAAAGAACTGCAGAGATCTTGTAAGTACCTTATATTAAACAGATTACAAACTCAAGACCTCTGTCAGAACATCGAACATCTAAAGTTCTTGTTGAAAGTTCATCTATTTTTTGTTCTTGCTTTCTTTACAACCTGAAGCTTCCAAAGTAGAAAGGCTAGAACATTTAACCACCAGAAGTACCCTAAAAGAACCCTTTAAGAACCTTTTCCTCTATCGGTGTTACATGAAACTTATTCTTCTCTACTTGAAGCAGCCAAATCCCAACTCCTCTAATTGAACTACCGGCCATTTAAAGTTCTTCCCTCAATACTGAACCCACACAGACTCCACACAGAAGAGCTCCAAGAAGAACCCTCTTATTAAAAAGCCGAATAAACCTAAAAATAGATTTTTGGAGATGGAATCCTCTTTTAAGCACCGAAATATCCCACAAAATGAGATGTTGTAGATAAAGGCTGGGGAGATCTGTCACATGCATCTCGTTAGGATGATGGGAGCAGATTGTTGACATGCAGAAGCTGTTTGTCTTTACTCCTCTGTAGTCCAGGTTTGTTCCTCATGTCATCTCACAGAGCGTTTTATCTCCACTGTCTCCTCTGGATTGGTCATTAACGATCTAACGCCACACCTGCAGTTCAGCGATGTTGAGCTGCGATGACGTCTACCGTCGTCCCAACCCACATCTCGTCTAATATCTGACTGAAGATATGCTAATGAACTCCATTTGCTTTCCTTTTCCGAAAAATGGAATACGCATGTCTCTGAGAACATGCTAATGTCTTCACATCTTTACACTAGCACTAGGCATGATTTCATAAAGTTCCTTGGGCTGCACGTAGCATGTAAGGTTAATAAAGACACTAGTAGGCTGGACATTAAGGCTATTTACTTCAGACTGTACAGGCCACGCCCACAAATGACACAAATTTCATCGCTAGCCTGGATGTAAAGTTTGGAAGGTGAAGGTTGAGGGGTCAGAGGATGGAGCTGAAGGTCTGTGTCATGCCTGTGAAAGTGAAGTGACACAATGAGGAACCACATGAACATGGAAGCAAACAAGATGGTGGCGGTGAAGCGAGGGTTAGTAGAGAACATGCTTGCTTTGAGAAGCACACAGAGACATGGTCAGGGTTCCATATGCATGCGTGTGAGCAGGCGGACAGGTCAGGCTTCCTGAAGGGAAAGGACCATGAAGCATCAGAGGGTGCAAGAGCATAACAAAAGAAATCATTAGCCGGTTAAGGGTTGCTCGGGGAATCGTTCGCTTTTTAGTTAGTGCTTTTGCTTTGTGCGTTGTGTTCTTTAGCACATCACGAGCAGAGAATAAACCGGACATCCGCTGCTTCCTACTTACTTCCATATTGCTGTCTAGTGATCCTGCACTGGTGCGGCGGCCACGCTTGCCTGCCCGAGACATGCAACACCACAGATTAGAGATGGGCATCATACCAGGGCTAGTTGTGGACACGCCCCTTTACTCTATTATTTGCCAAAAGGAAATGAGAGCCAGAGGTCAGAGGTGAGGGGAGGGTGGTGGTGTTTGTAGCAGGACTAAAGGACAAGGAATGTTTTTTATTAATAAATAAATGTCTCATAAATGTAACTTTAGTCCTGACTAGTGGTGCAGTCTAAGCTAATATTCTGTCTTTATTTACTTTAATTAAAACATTTTTTTAAAGTCATCCGATGATTATTTAGGGGTTTTTGATTGGCTCCTTGGTACAAAGACTTAAGTCATGATACGGGATGTGACTGGGCGCGTGAACGTTCGGCTTCTGTACGGCTTTACCATCAGGATTATAACTGATTATAACTCATGCCGCAATTAAGCTTTAAAACATGAGGGGCTTCGTCTGTGATGCTGGACAACCAAGGCCAGGCTGCAGGGAGGGGTGGAGTTTTGGGGGTGGAGTTTGGGAGGGGTGGAGTTTTGGGGGTGGGGTTTTGGGGTGGAGTTTGGTAGGAGGAATTACGAGGTATTTTTACGAAGATACGCTGCATGACAAATGTTTATAATTTTACTACAGTATAAAATGACTTCTGGTTTTATTCCGTCAGTGCTGATGACCAACTGACAGCTGAACCAAGATAAAATAGCCCCAGCACTTAGAGATGTAGTTTTGAACCAAGATAAAATAACCCCAGCACTTAGAGATGTAGTTTTGAACCAAGATAAAATAACCCCAGCACTTAGAGATGTAGTTTTCTCTTGGCTTAATGATCGATGGAGATGAAATCTGCCTAGATGTGTTTCATTAAAGCCAAGTGCCAAATGACCTCAAGTGCCTTCGATCAGATCCACATTCTGGTCAGTCGGATGTATGAGTAATGAGTCAGTAGTTCCATCGTTAACATGAAACATCACACACTTTAAACACATGAGATGTTACAAAGACGACATGAAGACAGCATGAGACCCTCAGGTGGGTGTACAGGATGTAGAGGAGCTGTGTTTCACATCTAATCTAATCTAATCCACAGCACAACAACCAGACACTACACTCAATAACATCAGTCTGATCCGTCGAGATATCTATCTATCTATCTATCTATCTATCTATCTATCTATCTATCTATCTATCTATCTATCTATCTATCTATCTATCTATCTATATTTATTATAAGTATTTACTATTTATTGGTTAAATTCTGAATTATTTCCATACTTTCGACTTACTAACGATTTACTTGTTATATTATTATTTGTTGTTATACATAATCATTTATTTGCATATTTATGTGCTTGTTTACATAATGACCTTCTTACCTATTAATTATTATTGACTTGTTTATTTGTTAAAATACATAAATACATGTTTGTTTCTTATCATTAATCTTATCTCATTACTGAGGTTCCAGCTGTCAATATGCATGAGAAATCTCACTTTATATAAAAATACCTTTATATCTATAAAATAATAAACAGGAACGATGTGTCTGTGAGATCAACACCCCAAACATCTACACCTAAAAGTTTACACCTACACCTGTAATACAGCGCCCACATCTCACCTGTTTCAGAAAGGTCCCGCAGGGAGCTACTGAGCGCGCTCCTCTTTAGCCCCTCCCCCATGGCGTAGGTGTCATCCAGGCTGGCGCGGCTCATGGTGCCGTTCCCCGTCTCCTTCTTCAGACCGGACATGCTCTGAGACATGCTGGGCCTCACCACACCTTTCTGCTTCTCCAGCTCGGCTGGGAACACAAACACCCTGCGTGTTATTTAACACAAGTGATGGACAATCTGGACAACTGAACTGAACACCGTCCAAATATCAGAGCAGGACAAATATCAGAATTTAAGAAAATATGAAAAAATATGTTAAAAATGAGTTTTTTTCTCCTCTCTGTGACTTAAGATTAAATCTGAAAGGGGCGATGCTATCAATAATAATAATAATAATAATAATAATAATTTTATTGCAAATATTCTATTATTATTATTATTGTTGTTGTTGTTGTTGTTGATGATGATAATAATAATAATAAAATATTTTTATTAAAAATATACAATTATAATTAAATCCCAAGGAATTTCAGCAAATGCTTGATTATTTCTAGATTCGAAATATAATAAAATATCTCGATTCTCTTCCCTTATTTGTTCATATATTTGTAAAATGTTTTTTTTTTGCTAAAACACTTAATTTTACTAATAAAGCAAATTTGGAACGAGTTTTATTTTTGGTCCTAATTTCATTTAATATAGACAGAATAATGATGATTGTTATGAACCGTTGAATTGTAGGACGTTTCACAAAATGTTAGATGTTTAAAATGAAATAAAGGAACATATATATATGTATTTTTTATATAAACACATTAGTATTAATAAACATCTAATCTGTCTGGTAGAAACCAATAAAAAAAAAGCACAAATAAATAAATAAATAAATAAATAAATAAATAAATAAATAAATAAATAGATGTTTGATGTCTTAAAGAATTTAAGTCTCTGTTTTTCTTTATTTTCATCTTGAACAGATAAAACTCCTTCAATCAGTTATAGACTCACAGATTGTGAGACTGTTGCCATGGAAACAGTGCATGTGGATGGAGATAGAGTGAAATAAAGATGTTCTCCTGCTCACCTTCTCCTGTGAGACTGAGACATGAAAGGACCTGTTTTTATTTTCCCTTTTATTATTATTGTTATTATTATTATTATTATTATTATTATTATTATTATTATTATTATTATTATTATTATTATTATTATTATTATATTTTAGGCTATGCTGACCTTTAACCCCATGTAT
>NC_062540.1:21646335-21656335 GCF_022655615.1 Tachysurus fulvidraco
CAGAGTCGTGTTCAGAGTCGTGTACAGAGTCGTGTTCAGAGTCGTGTACAGAGTCGTGTTCAGAGTCGTGTACAGAGTCGTGTTCAGTGTCGTGTTCAGAGTCATGTTCAGAGTCGTGTACAGAGTCGTGTTCAGAGTCGTGTACAGAGTCGTGTTCAGAGTCGTGTACAGAGTCGTGTTCAGAGTCGTGTTCAGAGTCGTGTACAGAGTCGTGGTCAGTGTCGTGTTAAGAGTCGTGTTAAGGGTCGTGTTAAGAGTCGTGTACAGAGTCGTGTACAGAGTCGTGTACAGAGTCGTGTTCAGAGTCGTGTACAGAGTCGTGTTCAGAGTCGTGTTCAGTGTCGTGTAAAGAGTCGTGTTCAGAGTCGTGTACAGAGTCGTGTTCAGAGTCGTGTTCAGAGTCGTGTTCAGAGTCGTGTTCAGTGTCGTGTTCAGAGTCGTGTTCAGTGTCGTGTAAAGAGTCGTGTACAGAGTCGTGTACAGAGTCGTGTTCAGAGTCGTGTTCAGAGTCGTGTACAGAGTCGTGTTCAGAGTCGTGATCAGTGTCGTGTTCAGTGTCGTGTTCAGAGTCGTGTTCAGAGTCGTGTACAGAGTCGTGTACAGAGTCGTGTTCAGAGTCGTGTACAGAGTCGTGTTCAGAGTCGTGTACAGAGTCGTGTTCAGAGTCGTGTTCAGAGTCGTGTACAGAGTCGTGTTCAGAGTCGTGTTCAGAGTCGTGTACAGAGTCGTGTTCAGAGTCGTGTTCAGAGTCGTGTTCAGAGTCGTGTTCAGAGTCGTGTTCAGTGTCGTGTTCAGAGTCGTGTACAGAGTCGTGTACAGAGTCGTGTACAGAGTCGTGTACAGAGTCGTGTTCAGTGTCGTGTTCAGAGTCGTGTTCAGAGTCGTGTACAGAGTCGTGTACAGAGTCGTGTTCAGAGTCATGTTCAGAGTCGTGTACAGAGTCGTGTTAAGAGTCGTGTACAGAGTCGTGTTCAGAGTCGTGTTCAGTGTCGTGTACAGAGTCGTGTTCAGTGTCGTGGACAGCGTCGTGTTCAGAGTCGTGTACAGAGTCGTGTACAGAGTCGTGTTCAGAGTCGTGTTCAGAGTCGTGTTCAGAGTCGTGTTCAGTGTCGTGTTCAGAGTCGTGTTCAGAGTCGTGTTCAGTGTCGTGTACAGAGTCGTGTACAGAGTCGTGTACAGAGTCGTGTTCAGTGTCGTGTTCAGAGTCGTGTTCAGAGTCGTGTTCAGAGTCGTGTACAGAGTCGTGTTCAGAGTCGTGTACAGAGTCGTGTACAGAGTCGTGTTCAGAGTCGTGTTCAGAGTCGTGTACAGAGTCGTGTACAGAGTCGTGTACAGAGTCGTGTTCAGTGTCGTGTACAGAGTCGTGTTCAGAGTCGTGTTCAGAGTCGTGTACAGAGTCGTGTACAGAGTCGTGTTCAGAGTCGTGTACAGAGTCGTGTTCAGAGTCGTGTACAGAGTCGTGTACAGAGTCGTGTTCAGAGTCGTGTACAGAGTCGTGTACAGAGTCGTGTTCAGAGTCGTGTTCAGAGTCGTGTTCAGAGTCGTGTACAGAGTCGTGTACAGAGTCGTGTTAAGAGTCGTGTTACAGAGTCGTGTACAGAGTCGTGTACAGAGTCGTGTACAGAGTCGTGTTCAGAGTCGTGTACAGAGTCGTGTTCAGAGTCGTGTTCAGAGTCGTGTACAGAGTCGTGTTCAGAGTCGTGTTCAGAGTCGTGTACAGAGTCGTGTACAGAGTCGTGTACAGAGTCGTGTTCAGAGTCGTGTACAGAGTCGTGTTCAGAGTCGTGTTCAGAGTCGTGTACAGAGTCGTGTACAGAGTTTACTCTTACAACCTGTTTACTGACACAAAATGTTAATAAACCAAACACACACTCACTCTAACACATCCCTATTAAACTGCTTCTGTCGGTTCCCCAAGAATTCACCAATCATCTGCCGGCTCAGCCCTTTCCTCTGAAGCAGGAAGTGAGCCACGCCCACAGGTGTATCTGGGATGAAGCCTCTCTCAGTGAGGTACTGAATACCTTTCTCTGGCTTTCTGAAACACAAACACACAGATGAACATTAACATCTGAACAACGTTTCACTTAACATTAAATGTACAGATGTAATAAAGTGTTTATTACAGCTCTAATTACACTCACTGCGTGTTTAGCGTAGTTTCCCCATGTAACTTATTTGTCCTTCTTATTAACAGGCCTATTCTTGTGTAATAATGTCCCCCCCCCATGTATCTCATCATAACATACATGTTAGTCGAGTTTTTTCATGATATCTGAAATGATCTGGTGAAATGATTCACAGCCCTGAAGGTTAGAGTTAGGGTTAGAACGTCTTCTTCCTCTACACTGAAGACTGAAGCTTTTTGTTGACTCCATCAAAAAAAAAATGTCTGGTTAAGAAACAATCCCGCTTTTATTTTTCTGTACTACGTATTAATTTCTTCCACGTGTGGGGAAGTCGTAGCCTAATGGTTAGAGAGTTTGATTCCTAACCTCTCTATCTGGTTGTGGGTTCAAGTCTCGGGCCTGCAATACCATGACTGAGGTGCCCTTGAGCAAGGCACCGAACCCCCCACAAACTGCTCCCCGGGTGTGGGGGTCACGGTGGCTTAGTGGTTAGCACGTTCGCCTCACACCTCCAGGGTCGGGGGTTCGATTCCCGCCTCCGCCTTGTGTGTGTGGAGTTTGCATGTTCTCCCCGTGCCTCGGGGGTTTCCTCCGGGTACTCCGGTTTCCTCCCCGGTCCAAAGACATGCATGGTAGGTTGATTGGCATCTCTGGAAAATTGTCCGTAGTGTGTGTGTGTGTGTGTGAGTGAATGAGAGTGTGTTGGGTTGTGAGAGTGTGTTGGGAATGAGAGCTGTGATGGGTTGGCACTCCGTCCAGGGTGTATCCTGCCTCGATGCCCGATGACGCCTGACCCGTGACCCGAGAAGTTCGGATAAGCGGTAGGAAATGAATGAATGAATGAATGAATGCTCCGGGTGTGTGTTCACGGTGTGTGTGTGTGTTCACTGCTGTGTGTGTGCACTTTGAATGAATTAAATGTAGAGAACGAATTGTAAGTATGGGTCACCGTACTTATGTCACGTCACGTCACGTCCCCTCAGACACCCAGCTATTACTGTACACACTTTACTTATTTCCCCGACACCTTTTTCTGAACAGTGGATTAGAGATAATCACTAAACACATTAAACGTAACTCTACATCTTCCTCTCTATATTCATGTAAGTATTCTTGTGTGTGTTTTGTATAACAGGTCACACAGCAGCAGTTGACCTCAGCCTCGCTATAAGCATGATCAGTGTCCAGGTCTTCACAAAGCGTCCTTACTGTAAATATAAATAATACAGCAACAGCACACATTCTGTGTGTTTCCTCTTCCTGTTTTCAGAACCTGTGGGAAATGAAGCCTGACTTCAGCACATTTTCTCCGTGTGAACGAGATAACGATGATGTCGGCTTTTCTATTTCCTGTAAATGAATCGGTTTCCAGAAAGCAGTTGCTCACAGCTCCTCCCAGGACTCCACACTGAGGCTGTGAAGAATCCAGACATATTTCTGAGTGTCTATAGAATCAGGAACTTCTTGAGACTCGTGGTGGAACCGCATGCAGAACACTTTCAAGTTCTAGGTACGACGATAACAGAGTTTCACAGAGTTTAAGCTCCACCACATCTTTATACTGTAATGTCTGTTGTGTGTTAGTGATTCTGAGTCAGTGTGTTAGTTGGTGTTGGGGTTGTGTTATTCCAGGAAGAAGTCTGTGGTTGTGTGTGGCTGTGACCTTACGGCGGGACGTTGTTATTGCTAACACGGTTGTGAAGGTGTTTGACGTCAGCTCTTAACACAAAAGAACCAGTGATCCCCAGAATGCAATGGTTAGGGAAGAGGCTCAGCCTGGCTAGTTAGAGATCTAGTGCCTCTTTTCCACCAGAAAGAACCGGGTACTGGTTCAAAGTTGGTTCCACTGGCCAACCTTCTAAGAACCGGTTTGCCTTTCCACCGGCTAGAGAGCCGTCACAGCGCCGAGTGTGACGTCACTGTATACGTGTCACATTACACAGTGACGTTAGCGCAGCAGCGACAAACACAAACACAACAACAATGGTGGATGTTACTTTACTGTTAATGCTCATGGCTTTGTGAACCTACATTAACACGTGTACGTGCGGCTCCGTGTAATCTGTATAAACGGAGGTTATAATCGATAAAGTACATAATGTTATTTTATCGTTAACACAGAAAAAAATTAGCCTTAGCATGTAGCTACCTACTATCATGTGTGCTGATAATGTATCATATCGCGGTAAAGTAAAAGTGTATTAAACATTAGTGTACTTAAGGTACATTATCAGATGCACTAACAGTAGCCCCGCCCACAGCCCCGCCCCCAGCTCCTGACGCAAGCAGTTCTTAAGTCATGACCAGCAACGTTTTGGTGCTACTTAAGAACCACTTTTCCTGGTTCGGAGCCGGTGCTTTGGCGGTCGAAACAGAAAGAACTGGTTCTAAATTAGGCTCCGAACCAGCACTCAAACTGCCTCGGGGGTAAAGGGGCAATAGAGATCTAGGAGATTGATAGCAAGGTGTTAGCATGGAAGTTGGAAGCTGTGGAAGTTGATGGGTTTGATTGGAAAAGCGCACAGTTTAGAAGGTTATAGAGCTCACAGACTAAAGGACTAAAACACCGCTGCATCTCTCACTGCTACATTACTATCACCAGGCCATTGAAGGCATTGTGGGTAATGTACAGTAAGAACCTGTTAATCAAAGTAAAAGTAGAGAAAAAGAAAAACAACTTTGAACCAACAAATCCCTTAAATAAACTGAACCCCAGATCTACTCCAGAAGCCTCTTTAGACCAACCCTTTCCGTGTCCCTGTGAGTAGGAAGCAGGATACGTACTTGTTAAAGAGGTTGAGGCCGATGCGGTAGTGGCGCTTGCGTATGATGTCGTTGCTGAAAGCCGGAGAATCCCAGCTGTTCCGCGTCTCTTTGTGGTATGTCTGTTTGCTAAGCGTCTGCTCCCTCATGCTGTCCCGAGATGACTCAGAGCTGCAGTTGATCGTGTCGGTGGAGTTTGTTGTGCTGTTGATGCTGTCGTTGTCCCCATCAGAAAAGTCTGATTCTGATTTGCTCTGTCGGTTTCCGTTGATGGCCAGATGGCTCTCCAGATGCCGGTGCCTGATGGGATCTTCATCCCGGGACAGGGAAGACACTCTGGGAGGTAGACTGGGTGTGATATGTTTGGGACTGGCCTGAGTTCCAGCCTTAGCCTGCTCATAAACGCACTGCCTCTTTACCGAGTCCAACTCAGTGCGGTCGCTGATTTCCACAGAGCTGTCACTGGGAGGTTCTATGGTCAGGAGTGGGAGGTGGTCCATACAAAGCCGTGGTTCCTGAAAGTCGATGGACGGGGTGCTGTGGCAGCTGGTGTCTCTGCCTGTTTTGTCCTCCTTGGTGTCCATGTGCCAGTACTTCTGGGAGGAGTCGATGCCACGCTGATCGGACTCAGTGCTGGACGGTCGATCTACTGCATGCAAGAGCTGAGCAGGAGGACAAAGATCCTCCTCATCAATGAAGAGCGTCACGCCGCTGTAGGAAGCCATCATCTCCTCTAGCTTGTGCTGATTAGAGTTGTTATTGGGTTTGACCTGAAAGGACAGCTCACTTTGCATGTCTTGATCTTGCTCTGGTTCCTGGTCCTCTTCTTCATGGAGACTACGACAATTCAATGCATCGTCGATCGATTCCGCCAGCGATTTGACCTGTTGAGAGAAAGCGCTCTCCAGCTCCGTAATGGTGTCACTTAGGTCGCTCGGCGCCGATGGCACAGCCACGTGGATGGGAACCATATCTCCACATTCGCTTGTTGCTTCAGGAGTTCCTTCCTCTGTCAGAGATAACTGCTTCCCTTCAAAAAATGAGCTGGGGATTTTTTCAGGTCCCTCAAAAGAAAACTGCATTCTCATGTTGGACAGAACAATGCGCCTCGACATCCGGTTCTCAGACATGGAACTTCTCAGACGTTCAAAGTTCTTGTTCATTTGGTACTGCCGGAACGCCGTCTGGATGGTGCGAGCAGCATGTCGACTGATAAAGCGCCCGCCATACTTCCTCTCTAACATTTCCACCTGAAAAAACCCACAGAACAGGTTAAGAAGAAGAAGAAAAAGGAGGAGGTCTGTGATTTATACTCCATCACTTTCAGCGGTACCTGTTTGTCCTGCAGATCCGTGGAGAGCTCATAGCTCTCAGAGAGCGAGCGTGAGCGTTTGATGGCCTCTTCCTCGGCTTGCTTGCGGAGGATGGACTGCGAGTGCTGGAGTTTGGGTCTCCGAGGGCGCTGCGGACCGGACTGAGCGTTCTGGCCGTACCCAAAGCCTTCAAAATGGTCGGGGCTGATGGAAGAGCTGTGGGTCAGGGGGCCATAACCTTTACCATGGTCCAGCGAAGAGGACGGCTCATTGCTCTGCACTTCCCCCTCCACACTGTAAAAGGAGAGCAGATCAATTTCACATTTATTTCATTTCTAAAACAGATGTGGAAGTAAACCGAAGTCTCGACTTTCTCCCACACAGCACCCACACAGACCTACACCCAGCTTACAAAAACAAACAAAATGAGCTTTTATATTTCAGGTTAATAGTCAAAGTTCAGAGGATTATCTCCTATTTTTTTTAAATATGTTATAAATATTTCAGCATATTTTCGCTGTTGTTGAGGAGCTGGTGGAGAAAGATGGACTCATACTCAACATGTCCAGATAAGGAAAAAGACCAAAATATCAGACAAAATCCATCAGTGCAGGAGGATATGAGCTACCTGTATAATCACTGAAGATGAATTAGTAAAACGATCGAGGACATCGTTTCTTTCACGATCCCGTTTGTAAAGGAGAGAACCACAAACATTACAGTAAACATCAAAACCCTCATTATGTAATCTGACTGCATACGAGTTCCCACACTGTGACTCTACACTGTGACTCTACACTGTGACTCTACACGTGATTACTCGACCCTCTGTGATCGTTTAAGCCTTTTACTCACTCACTCTTACTCTCCACAAATCTTCTTCCAAAGAAAGGGCTTGTATTACTGAAGAAGTTCCAGCTCTTCCTCCAGATCTTATCAGCCATCATGAAAAAAGTGCAAAGTACAGAGCGAACGAAAGTCTGCTGACGAATCAATCATTTACATGCAGAACATCATCAGGTCTGAGACTCAGCTTGGAAGCTGTGGATGTGTGAGTGTGCAGTGAGGGTCACGTCAGAGAAGAGGACATGGAACGAGACGATCGACACGACGACATGCTGATCTGAGCAGGGTTCAGGCTCTAAACGTTGTGTCTGAGTAAACCAGGAACTTTCACTCTGAAACAGGAGACGACCGAAGGAGACGACTCCTCCCCAGCATCAGACACTCCTCCTGCCCCCGTGTCTGAGCACTGTAACCCTTTCCTGTACAGCAACCACACTCGGGGCTCATTAATATACGGTGTCGCTTGTAAGTTTGTGAACTCTTTAGAAACCTTTCTGACCAGATTCTAATCATCAAGTCCTAAAAGTAAACAATGTAAACACAATCAAACAAATAAGCAAAAATATTATAACTACAGTTAATTATTGAGAAAAACGACCCAACATTACAGATGTGTGACTGGCAGAAGTTTGTGCACCTTTATTTCAGTATAACTGTAAGTAAAGTGTCCGGTAACTTCTGATCAGTTCTGTACGACAGATTAGAACTTTATTCCGCTCCTCAGTACAGAAGAGCTTCAGCACTGGGGTTTTACTGGGTGTCCTCACATGATCTGACTGCTTCAGGTCCTTCTACAACATTTCTGGTGGATTAAAGTCAGGACATTGACTTGGTCGTTATAAACATTATTTTTGTTCCTCTTTAATCATTCTTTGGTGCTTGTGCTCGTTGTCTTGGTGTATGATCCATTGTCTCAGTTCATGGTCAGATGTTCTGATATTTTCATTTAGATCACTGGCGTAATTCTGAATTTATTGTTCCATCCATGAAGGCAAGCTCCTGGTCCTGCCCAAAGCACGATGCCACCACCACCATGTTTCACAGACTGTATAAAGTTCTTATGATATTCACAAATTATTTTTAAATAATATTTATAAAAAGTACTGAGTATAATTTGTCTGATCTGTTTGATTGTGGTCACTTTGGGACAATCTGATGATGTTTATTTCAGAAATATATATATTTTTAAAGGCTTCATAAACTTTCAAGCAACGCTGTATAATGGGGATGTGGTAGCTCAGTGGTTAAGGTGTTGGGCTACTGGTCATGGGTTCAAACCCCAGGTCCACTGAGCTGCCACTGATGGGCCCCTGAGCAAGGCCCTTAACCCTCAGTTGCTCAGTTGTAAGTCACTCTGGATAAGAGTGTCTGCTAAATGCTGTAAATGTAAATAACACTGAATGTAACACTGGTTTTAAAGATCTACATAATTTTAATCGACGATATTAAATTCTCCAATATTATACACTGTGGTGTTCTTGTGAACATTAAACTCTGGATCTCTTTAAATATTTTTTTTTTATCAAATAAAACGAACGTAAAAATAAATAAATAAATCATATTTCAGGCTCAAAGGTGCAAAATGTCTAATTTATTACTTGTACAAACAAAGTGGTAAATTATGTAGAAATTATGTTCAAATATTAAACACTGCACTGAACTGATAGCTGCCCCTGTGTATACTGCCCCTGTGTATACTGTGTATACTGCCCCTGTGTATACTGTCTATACTGCCCCTGTGTATACTGCCCCTGTGTATACTGCCCCTGTGTATACTGTGTATACTGCCCCTGTGTATACTGTGTATACTGCCCCTGTGTATACTGCCCCTGTGTATACTGTGTATACTGCCCCTGTGTATACTGTGTATACTGCCCCTGTGTATACTGCCCCTGTGTATACTGTGTATACTGCCCCTGTGTATACTGCCCCTGTGTATACTGCCCCTGTGTATACTGCCCCTGTGTATACTGTGTATACTGCCCCTGTGTATACTGTGTATACTGCCCCTGTGTATACTGCCCCTGTGTATACTGTGTATACTGCCCCTGTGTATACTGCCCCTGTGTATACTGCCCCTGTGTATACTGTGTATACTGCCCCTGTGTATACTGCCCCTGTGTATACTGCCCCTTGGTGCAATTAGTAATAAACATGGTATTAGCTTTCACCGTTATGCTGATGACACACAGCTACATGTTTCAGCAGTCAGATGTAAGACACCAGATTAATAAGATTGAAGATTGTGTGTGTGTGTGTGGGGGGGGGGGGCAAGGTGACTTAGTGGTTAGCACGTTCTTCTCAACCCTCCAGGGTTGGGGGTTCGATTCCCGCTTCCATTTTTCTGCAGGACGTATTCATTTCTTCCACGTGTGGGGAAGTCGTAGCCTAATGGTTAAAGAGTTTGACTCCTAACCTCTCTATCTGGTTGTGGGTTCAAGTCTCGGGCCGGCAATACCACGACTGAGGTGCCCTTGAGCAAGGCACCGAACCCCCCACAAACTGCTCCCGCTCCCCGGGTGCTGCAGCATAAATGGTGGCTTAGGGGTTAGCACGTTCGCCTCACACCTCCAGGGTCGGGGGTTCGATTCCCACCTCCACCTTGTGTGTGTGGAGTTTGCATGTTCTCCCCGTGCCTCGGGGGTTTCATCCGGGTACTCCGGTTTCCTCCCCCGGTCCAAAGACATGCATGGTAGGTTGATTGGTATCTCTGGAAAATTGTCCGTAGTGTGTGATAACTTCCTCCTGTTTAACTCTGACACACAGAAGATCTTGTACCAGGACCACAGACACACAGAAGATCTTGTACCAGGACCACAGACACACAGAAGTTCTTGTACCAGGACCACAGACACACAGAAGATCTTGTACCAGGACCACAGACACACAGAAGATCTTGTACCAGGACCACAGACACACAGAAGATCTTGTACCAGGACCACAGACACA
>NC_062540.1:21663835-21678663 GCF_022655615.1 Tachysurus fulvidraco
AACCCGACTGGACCCGAATGTTACTTTAGTGTAACCGCTATAGTGTGGATTCACAATTGATTGACAGGTCTGTTTCAATAAAAATTAGCTTACCGCCAGTCACACGATGTCGCAAGCGGTCTTGGCAAACAGAGGAGAGGTTGGAAAAGGACTCGAGTCGAGGCACACACACGAGATACAGTAGTTCGGGTCTTCTCGGGTCCGTTCGGTAAAAACACCGCTATTATTATACCCGACCCGTGTCCGAGGTACACGTGAAACTTTTAGACCCGAACCCGCTCGGCTCTCGTGTCGGACCTCGGGTTTTCGGGTCTAAGTGGAACCCGTGAAGACCTCTAGTTCTATCCAGCACCATAAAGTGTCACCATAAAGAGCCCCTGGGAAAAGACTAAAGGGTTTTATGTAAAACCTTAGAAGCAAAACCATCAGAACCTTAAAGCAGAACCATCAGAACCTTAAAGCAGAACCATGAACTAAACACAGAGCCTTTGTCTTGATTTATGTGTAGAAGCCTGTTTAAGCCACGTTACATGATTCATAAATCGACCCTTATTTGCTTTTTTAGCCTGTGGATGAAGTGATAAGGATGACTCGGATATTCCTGAAGCTTCTCCAACACATGAATAGCTTCTAAATGTTTTTAATACAGTCATGAGTCATGGCCTTGTGACCGAACTCAACCACAAAGAAGGACACGACGATACAATCGGGGCTTTTTACGACGAGCCGCGAGCAGCTTGCGAGAGGCAGCATGGTGGAACGGTGCTGGTGAGAAGCTGTGGTGGAGCTGGCAGGAGAAAATACCACAGCCAGACATTATGCAATCATTTATACAGAGAGATGCTCAGATTGTCTGGACTTCATGGCAAGTCCTGGACATGGAGGTAAGGATGTGAAGCTGCTTGTTGTGCCATTTGTACTCGAGGAAGCAGGAGAGTTCCCTAATGCAAGCTGTTTCCTGATCTGTCCTTGCACCACAGGAGAAACGTGACACTGTTATGTCCAATATATCACAGCAAGACAGAAAAACAGCTCGTGCTACTTACTGTAGCGTCATCCGGGTTCCAAATAAGATCAGAAAGGATTTAGACAACAAGAAGTCAACATTTCTCTAACACGTATCATGTTCTATCACAGTCAGGGAAGAACAGAGGCAGAAACATCTCGCTTATCTACTGTAGTACCCTGGTGCTGTGCTTCCTGAGGAGCTTATGGTGCTCCACAGCTTTAGAGTTGAGAAATACTCCAGTTATGTACAGATATACAGATCCACCTGTCCTTGGCTGGGGGACATTAAACCTGTTTAGTCAGAAGGTCAAAAGGAACAACACAAACCTCCATGGCATTCAAACTGTCCTTTCAAACAGAGACATGAGTTCAATTACCAGCACAGAAGTGTGGAAATGTCACCCTTTTTTTTTTACGTGACCGAATAAACCTCGTTTCATAAAGATAAAGCCTTGTGAAGGATTAGTTTGCAGTCTGGTGTGCGATGGAATTGTTCCTGGAGTATTTTTGGGATTTTATTCCAAATGCATGGCGTCAGACTTCCCTTACAAGTAGAAGAAAATACAGGAACATTTCACGGTCACGTGACCCACGTATGATGGAACATGGCCGTGCGTCCTACAACGAGTGCTTATAATAAAGGACAAAACAAGCAACGTGTTTCTAAATCACACTTGAGTTACGCATGTAAATCTTCTGTATAGATCTTCAGATATTTATAGAGTTCTCTAGTGAAGACACAGGACAGATGAGATCTACAGCATTACACCACAGTACATCACATCACCGTTCACAGTGTCAGAGGAAACGTCTCCTTATCTGAGCGTTAATCATAAACACACGCCGCCTTACCATCCGTCCAGCTCCAGCTCCAGCAGAGACTGGGTTTTCTCCGAGTTACACTGCAAACACCACATCCTTGCTTCTGGCTAACACACACGTCTGTAGAGATCCTCACCGGACTGCAGAGAACGACCAGCTCCCAAATCAGACCCGGGAAACATACTCGCCATTTCTGCTCTCCACTCTCCCTCTCTCTCCCTCTCACACATGCTCCTTCGTTCTGTCTATCCTTCCTTCTCCAGCTCTGCTCTATCCTGCTCACAGTAGTGTGTGTGATGGAAAGAGGGGGGGGGGCTGTGAGAAGAAAAAAAAAGAGAGGGCATGTGCTGTGTGAATGGAAGGACATGAGGAGGGGGTGGGACTCGTCGGGAAGCTCCAACACTGAGCCAAGCGCTGATGGACGGTGAGAGCAGGAATAGTTTCTCAATCCACGATGAGCAGAGAGAGAGAGAGAGAGAGAGAGAGAGAGAGAGAGAGAGAGAGAGAGAGAGAGAGAGAGAGAGAGAGAGAGAGAATATTAAAGGTTGTTTGTTTGCCTCTGTGAAGGCAGTAAAAGAATGTTTGTGTAGGTTGAGACAAAAAGAGACAGAGAGAGAGAGAGAGAGAGAGAGAGAGAGAGAGAGAGAGAGAGAGAGAGAGAGAGAGAGAGAGAGAGAGAGGAGAGGAGAGAGAGAGAGAGAGAGATCTATTAATAGCACCTTCAGCAAACAGGGACATAGAGAGAAGGAATTATACACCTGGCTTTACGTCGTCCTACTTTACTGCAGAAACTAAAATCATTAAGGTAAAATTATTTAAAATTGAAAGTAGAATCTGTGAATTTGTCCAAGAAATGAAAAGAATCCATGAAGATTACGTCATAAATAAATAAGAGCTTTCACCAGAGTAAAGAAACCACTAAGAGCTGGAGGGCTTTGGTAAATGAATCAGATTTAAATATTTATAATATATATTTAAACTGTAAAAATATCAATAGGATGAAAACTAATGCGCAAATAAATAAATAAATAATAAATAATAATAAATAAATATAATAAATAAGGTTTTTTAGACACAGAATATTATACTAACATTAAAAATGGAATCAATTAAAAAAAATCATACAAAGATATAAAAAAAAATTATGAAAACGTTAACACAATAAAATGAAATGATGGAGATAAAAATAAGGAAGTATTTACATTTAATTAAAAAAAAAGCAACGGATCCCAAACAGATCCCTGGATGCCCTCAGACGCAGGAGTGTATTTTATTTGTCTTTTTATTTATTTATTTACTTTTAAAAAATGGTGCATAGAAGAAGAGAATACAGGAAATAATTCCCAGATGGCAGTGAAGTTTTTTACAAGGGCACCTTGGGGCCAAACCTGCCATGGACACTAATTAGTAGCCTGTGTTTCTCTTAGAGGAGCTGATGGCTTCCTTTGGTGCCACATCTACAGTTCAAATGACAATAAATCAGGACAAAACACAAGTTTGTGTGTGTGTGTGTGTGTGTGTGTATGTGTGTGTATATGTGTGTGTCTGTGTGTGTATGTGTGTGTGTGTGTATGTGTGTGTATATGTGTGTGTGTGTGTGTGTGTGTGTGCGTGTATGTGTATATATGTGTGTGTATATGTGTGTATGTGTGTGTATGTATGTATGTATATGTATGTGTGTGTATCTAGGTGTGTGGCTATGTGTGTGTATGTTTGTGAGTGTTTGTTTGTGTGTGTAGGTATATGTGTGTGTCTGTGGGTGTGTGTGTATGTAGGTGTGTGTTTCTCTGCGTGTGTTTGTGTGTGTGTGTTTGTGTGTGTGTGTGTCTGTGTGCGTGTGTGTGTGTGTGTGTTTGTGTGTGTGTGTGTCTGTGTGCGTGTGTGTGTGCGTGTGTGTGTGTATGTATGTGTGTGTGTGTGTCTCTCTGTGTGTGTATGTGTGTGTGTCTGTGTGTGTGGGTGTGTGTGTCTGTGTGTCTGTGTGTGTGTTTCTGTGTGTGTGTGTGTGTGTGTGTGTGTGTGTCCATTCAGAGCTGATCTGGTTGAACAGTGACAGAAGGAACGCTTTGAATTGCTGTCTGAGCAATGTGTCCTATTTTAACCACGTGTAGCGCTGCGCTTGTCTCTATAGAGGGTAAGTACAGCTGTCCACACACAACACACACACACACCACACACACACACACACACACACCACACACACAATCACCTGTCATGGCTACATCCGCCCTTACTCCTCCCCCACACTATCACACACACATACACTGACACGTCTTTAACTACACATTACATCTCTACACTAATCCAACAGAACCGTGTTCTGTCCAAAATTGCACACACATACACACACACACACGAACCTCAGTATAACTGACATCAAGCAGTATCACTGACAAGACACAACACACACACACACACACACACAAAAGAACACAGCAACACACACACACACACACACACACACACAACCCCCACACACACACCCACACACACCCACACACAGCACACACACACACACACCAACACACACACACATATATGAACCTCAGTATAACTGACATCAAGCAGTATCACTGACACGACACAACACACACACACACAGCACACAATGTGTGTATGTGTGTGTATGTGTGGTGTATGTGTGTGTGTATGTGTGTGGGTGTGTGTGTGAGGGTGTGTGGTGTGTGTGTGTGTGGTGTGTGTATGTGGTGCATGTGTGGTGTGTATGTGTGTGTGATGTGTATGTGTGGGTGTATGGGTGTGGGTGTGCGTGAAAGTGTGTATGTGATGTGTGTGTGTGGTGATGTGGTAGTTGGTGTGTGGTGTGTGTGTGTGTGGATGTTGTGTGTGTGTGTGGGTGTGTGTTATGTGTGTGGTGTGTGTGTGGGTGTGTATGTGTGTAGTGGTGTGTATGTGTGTGGGTATGTGTGGTGTGTGTAGTGTGTGTGTGTGTATGTGTGTGTGTGAGATGTGTGGGGTGATGTGTGGAGTGGTATGTGTGTGTGGGTGTGTGTAGTGTGTGGTAGTGTGTGGGTTGTGTGTGTGTGTATGTGTGTGGGTGTGTATGGGGTGTATGTGTGTGTGTGTATGTGATATGTGTGTGTATGGTGTGTAGTGTGTGTGTGTATGCGTGTGGTGTGTGTGTGTGTGTGTGTGTGTGGTGTATGTAAATATTGGAAAAGATCTGCCACAGAACTTCATTGTTGAGTTCATGATTGTTATTACGAGTAACCTGAGTGTAAGCTGACTGACGGCCCGCATGAGTCCGGCGGTCTGTCTGTTATAAAGACAGAAGAAAAGCCGCTCTGCGTCCCGCCAACAAAGCATGATGTCATGGTGTGAATTCCAGCTAACATCTCTCCTGAGGTCTCTGAGTCTCCGCTATCCCACCCACGTGCCTGAGCGGAACTAACATGACGTTCCACATTTACTGCTGAGATCTTTAGCTTCAGTAGATGTGACTTCCTGTTCCGGAGAGTGCGTGAGGGACTGTCTTTCCGCCTGCTCCTGCCGAGAGCCTCCCGCTGCTGCCTACAAAAACCAGAGCAGACCACAAAGAACAATGAAATGAACAATAATGGGGCCTCGTCTGTGATGGCTGGAGGTGGATGTGTCATGCAACTCCGCAGGGCTACAAACAAACCCTGAAAAACCTCTCACAATCACCAGCTTTGTGTTCTCAGCCTAAATAACGGCAGTCGCCCCGCTGATGTCATGCCCGCTCTCATTATTTGCTTGTTCTGGAAGTCAAAGAGAATGAAAACGTACTCCGCTCGAGCTGGAAGCATTTACGCACTGCGTCTGATTCAGTACAATGCAATCTTTTGGGGGGTGGGGGGGGGTGGTATCCAAAAGAGAGAATGGAGAGAGCGGAGGAGCGTGGTTATCTGGTACACGACCACTCGAGCTCTTCTTCAGCTAGGACTCCAGAAAATGTCTAAAGGTCCACTGTAAGTAGTCCACATCAGACTCACAACGACGAGAGGAAGGAAGCTAATCGAGATGAGTCGAGTCTCTGGTGTGGAGGAAAAAGCTGGAAAAGATGTGGAGCCACAGGGAAAGCTTCAGGGGATGAAAGAACAAGATGATCAAAGGCAGGAGAGTCACCCCCTGTTCACGATTTCCTCAGTCGAGAAGAAATTTACATTACGGGCGCTTCAGGCGACACCCAAACCGATCACAGTATCACGCCCAGACCAGAGGTGGAAAAAATGACCGAAATATATATTATCTTATAAAAATCTCCCATACACTATTATTAAAAAGCTCCATGGGCATCCAAACTACATGCCTTGAACACTGATTCAATCATCTCGTGATCGATATAAGTTATGAGGAGAGAGCGTTCAAATTTAGTCATATGGGTGTTCACATTGGATGCATCTAGTGGATCACATTAACGTACATGACTGAATCCAGTTTTGATCCATTCAGTTCAGTTCATATGCGTGGATTCAATTTGATCGGTAAGGTGAACCGTTAGTGAAGAGACCGTATTTGTGAACAGAGACCGCTCGGGGGTTATTACAGTTGTGAGTTCGTGTCCCGTTTTTATGTTCTGGCACCGATCAGAGGTTCGCGAAAGAGGTCAGAGGGTCATCGAGGGTCAGAGCCTTCACTGACACCAAACACACAAAGAAACCATACGTGTCTGAGATGATAGCAGCCTTATTTTAGAAGGCCTTTATTATCACCACATATACATTACAGAACAGTGAGTTCTTGCTCACATACCCAACTGAGGGTTTGGGGTCAGAGTGCAGGGGCGGCAGCTATGCTACCGCGCTCCTGGAGCGGGAGGGTTGAGGGCTGCTCGAGGGCCCGATAGCGCAGAGAGATTTTTTGTCCAGGGAAGAAGATAAGCAGGATACGCCGGAGAGCTTTGCTGGGTTGGGCACTGAACCCGATCCTCGATCAACCACCCAGAGCCTTACCAGCGGATGACACCAATGCCCCCCACCACCACTGCAACTAACTGCCCCCATGCCACCACCACCAAGGACACAAAAATGCCCAGATACCAAGGACATCAGCGTGGACTCAATGACAAGAAAAACAACAGAGCCCACACAACAAGGGTCTCTCTGCTCAGCAGGAAATAAAGATGTTCAGTTTATTACGGCAGTGTTTGATGTGACAGAACAAACACGATGAGTCACGAGTCAGTAGAGCGGTGGTGGGTGTAGAGAGAGTAAAATAAACACGGGCACAGCAGGAGTATGGCCGCACCACCCACACACACCACACACATACACACACACACCCACACACCACACCACAACACACACCACCCAACGACACACACACGTCGGTCTCTCTCCAAAACAACACACACACACACACAAACACACACACACCACCACAACACACACAAACAAACAGGGGAGCGTTGTCTGCCTGCGGGAACCCACACACACAACACTCACAAAACCACCCTTGCACACACACACAGAGCAAACCCCACGCAACAACACACAGCACACAACACAACACATAACACACACACACACAGGCAAACACAAAACACAAACACACACCACCACACGCGGCGCGAGGGCCGCGCGCGCGCGGCGCGCGCGGCGCGCGCCGCGCGCTCGACACACACACAACCAACACACACACCAAGCACACACACACAACACACACAAACCACACACACAAGGACAAGGGCACACAACTCCAAGCGGCGGGGCCAAGGCGCACACGGCACGGAGGGAGGGGGAGCGGGGGCAAAGATGAGGAGGCAAACCCGGCGCACGAACTGGAGGGCAGAAGGAAGGCAGGCAGGAAGCGGTCTACCGCTTATCCGAACATTCTCGGTTCACGGGGAGCTGTGCCTTCTCAGGCTTCATCACTCGGGGCCAGGGCCACACATGAGGCAGATACACCCTGGGACGGTGGGTGCAAACCCATAAAGGCACAAACACAAACTCTCATTCACACACACACCAACACACACACACACACCACACGGCAATTGTCAGAGCTGCCAAAGTAAAAATTAGCATACCATGCTAGGTCTTCTGTGGGCACGGGGGAGGGGAGGAGGGGGGGAGGAGGAGGAAGGAAGGGGAGGGAAGGAGGGAGGGAGGGAAAAAAGGATAGGAACAGGACGAGATACCGGAGGAAAACCCGAGGGCACGGGGAGAGGAGAGAGGGAAGAAAGGAGAGGGGAGAAGAGAGGGGAGGGAGAGAAGAGAGGAGGGAGTGAGGAGAGGGGAGAGAAAGAGAAGGAGAGAAAAGGAGAAAGAGAAAGGAGAAAAGCAAAACTCCCACACACACAAGGTGGAGGGGGGAGGCGAACGTGCTAACCGCTAAAGCACCGTTGCCCCCCCCCCCCCACACTTCCATAATAGTAAAATGAAAAATAAGACATACACAATGTATGTACATAGATAAAAACCTTTACCTATAGGAAAAATTGTTAGAGATAAGTATACAAAATGATGCTTTAGTATGATGGGTTTCTAATGGACTCTAACTGCTAGTGTTGGAGTCGTTTCTCATCCAGAAGGTGGTCGGTGACGTCAACGTGATGATGAAAGGTGCCACGCCCAAGGAGGTGGGTTGATGAGTCGTCCATCGGGAGAAGTCGACTCGACCCCAAATCGCAGGTTTATACACATGATGACCAGACTCACACTCCTGCATACGTCTGTATTGCCTTCTCTCATCACACACACACGCACACACACACACACACACACACACACACACACACCCACAAACACACACACACACACACAAATGCTGTTCCTTGCAGCATCAGCTTTAAAAAACTGCGTGGAGGAAATCTGCTTGAAGTTGATGATGGTTATGATGCTTTATATCTGAAGGAGGAATGACGCGGTGCTGCTGATGTCACTCTCACCACTACAAACCAATTGATCAATCTGATGGCACGTAGAAGCTGAACAACATCACAGGTGTCTCTGTCACAGTAATCTCACTATAACCGTTCCCATGGTTTCAGCTCAATCACATGGAGATCAACACCAAACTAAAACACTAATAATAAGGTGTTTTATTAATACATGTTATATCATGACAGGAGCTGTTTTGTGGTGGTATATTATCCCTATGGAAGGAGTCTCCATCTCATGCGCTCTTTGTAAAGCTCCCCCGCATGGCAGCAGCAGTTCAGGGCTGAGGAGCCTTAAGTCAGAGAGCAGATGTTCATCAGAAGGCAGAGTTTCTTCCTACCAGACTTAAAGATTGTTTTTATAATTAACAATAAACCTTATTTACTTATGATCAGGTGACGTATGTGACGATGATGGTGTGTGGTTGGTTATTTTAAAAAACGGCTGAACCCAACTCCTGTTCTCCTCCAGTGTGGGTTGATAAAAACAAACCTCACGGAGGAAGAGTTTCATCAACAGGCTATGAGCTTTTCAGCAAACTACACACACACACCACACACCCACCACACAAACACACACACACACACACACACACACACACACACACCACACACACACACACCACCACACAGATTTCAGAAGAACTAAAAATCTCTTTTAACTAGTGGACTCATGACTTATGATTCGCAGTTTGTTAATGCCGCTAAATGATTCACTTTCCGTAAGTACAGAATGATAAAAAAAAGATTAAAAATCTCGTCGTGTGTGAAATTTAGTCTTTATTATCCAACTTTCCCCCTTTATTTTCTCCTTTAATGTCATTTCTGTCTTAAGAGTAGAAAATGGTTGTGAGGGTCGGTAGTGTGTGTGTGGTGATGTGATTGTGTGTGTGAGCTGATTGTCTACTGTGTTGTGTGTGTATTGTTGTCGTGTGTTTAGAGTGTTTGGGTGTAGGTATGTGTGTGGTGTGTGTTGTGTGGGATTGGCTGTGTCGTGATTGTGTGTTGTGTTGTATTTGTGTATGGGTGTGTTAGAGTGTGTGTGTGTGTTTGTCTGGTTGTGTGATGCTTGTGTCTGTGTGGTGTTCTGTGATGTGGGTTTGTCGCTGTTGGGTGTGCGATTATGTGTTTGTTGTGCTAGCGGAAGTGTGGTGTTGTGTCGGTGTGTGTGATTGTGGTTGTGGGCATGAAGGTTGGGTTTGTGTGTGTGTGTGTGTGTGTGTGTGTGTGTGTGTGTGTGTGTGTGTGATGAGTAACTGTTACCATGTGATTATTTTCTCTGAACAGTTTTATTATTTTATAGGATGACACATTGATGTTTATATAAACAGCTCCTGTCGTCTCCCCCGTGCGCGAGGAAAGAGAGCGGCACGAGCCGGGCGTGCGCGCGAGACGACGATAGCGAGCGCCGCAGCGCGAGAGGGCAGGAGAGCGAGGAGCGAGAGAGGGATGGGATAATATCTCTATCTCTCTCTCTCTCTCTGCTCTTTTTTTACCTTTTTGTCCTTTTGATCTATCTCGATTTCACTCCCTTTTCCCTTTGCCTGTGTCACCTACCTCGTATCTACTCTCCTTCTTTCCCTTTTTTTTCTACTTCCCTCCGCTCTCCGGCTCTCTTCTCTCCTTCTCTCTCTTCTCTTCACGTCTCTGTCGCTCTCTCTCTGTCCTCTCTCTTCTACTGCAGAGATGGCATGATCCTCACATGCCACTTCATCCCCAAATGGCTTCCTCATCATCCTATCTTCACAGTGTCAGCAATATCCTTCAATACACAACACTGCTCTTATTATAACAGATTAAACATGCCGAGGCTGTTTTAATCTGCAGTGTGATAAGAAAATTAGATAATATTCATCATTCCTTCCCCCGTTCACGGAAAACCAGCAGACGGAAACCATCAATTATCCACTGGATCAACCTCTTACCCCGAGTTGTTGATCAGACACCTCATGTCCACCACACAAATATACACACACCACCACACCCACAAACACACTCTCAAACACAAACCACCCTACAACCACCCACACCACACAGACACACAACACACACACACACACCCACACACACACAACACACACACACACACACAAACACACACACACCACACACACCAACTAACCTAGGAGGCGGCAGAGGCGGTCTAGTGTCTCATTCATGGTCTATCACTAGGAGGGCGTAGAAACATCACACTGAGAGAAGCAACGCTGTGTAACATTCACAGACGCGATAAAACACCGGATTCGATCTGAATTAAAAAGGAGGGCTTTACTACAAATATTAAGAATATTACTAATTAATAGTAATAAATAATAATAATAATTAAGAATAACAATCATATATAATACTTAAGATAATAAAATAATAATAATAATAATAAATATTTTAATAGGTTACAAAAGGACACTGCAGATAACAGAAAGTGGAAAATAAAGACTTTGGAAAATTTGTAATAAAAATTTCATAAAATGTATGTTATGAAGATAAATACATGTTACTCAGGACGTACAAAATGCCAAGAGGAAAATACTCTTTAATAAAGGGATGACTTACATAAAGAGGAGTCAAATAAGCCATGAATAAACTTATTTTATTTCATAACACTGTATCAGTGCTATGCTAGACCTCCGACTCTCACCACACACAGCACAACACACACACCACACACACACACACAACACAACACACCACACCACACACATAGGATGTGTTATGTAAGACCAATGAGGAGAGTGTCAAAGAATGACCCCCCCCTCCTGACACACACACACACATTTTAAAACACCAGACGGACTTTGGGTTCTAACAGAAGTGTTCCTACCTCACCAAACTCATTAATACATGAATGAGCAGATGTTAATAGACCCATGGAGAGGAAAAAGTGGTTGAAGTGCACATGAACACAGGACTCCGTGTCACAACTCAGCAGATAACGGGTGATGTGTTATAGAGCAAGTATGTAGTTTGTTCAGAAGGGTCTCCGAGTGTTTCAGTCTGGGGTTTGAGGGGGAAATGAGTTCAGCTGCTTGTGTTGGTTAATTAGTCTTAATTGTAACAAGCTGGAAATACAGTGCGCTGTTCAGAAAAAATGGAGTTTACTATTAGCTCTGTGTGTGTGGTGTGTGTGCTGGTGTGTGTGGGTGTGTGTGTGTGGATATATGTGGTATATCTGGGTGTTACTATAGGGGTGTGGTGTATAGGCGTATGTGGGTGTGTTATCTATGTGTGTGTATCTGCGTGTGTGTGTGGTGTGGTGGGTGTGTGTGTATGCGGTGATGTGGGGGGTGTGTGGGTGTAGTATTTCATGGGGAAGCACAAAAGGCAAGTCAGGCATTGGACATGTGTTTTTCTTCCCCAGGGAATAATAACAAACCTACATTCGTTTTCTTCATGTCATGCTTTTATAAATGGTCTGTCCTGTCGGTCTGATCTGTCGTTGTCCTGATAACAACAATGGGTGAAAAAAGGAAATCTCTCCTTGGACACGGGACCATGACAATTTCTTTCTGAACGATATACTACCATAAAAGAGAGAATGATGACAAAGACATAAAGGAAATGTCAGGCACAGAGGTGTGCGTGAACAGGGTGTCTAGATTTCATGGCGGCAGGAGCGAGTGTGGCAGGAGCGAGTGTGGCATGTGAGAAGCATGTTGAGGCGCGTGAGGTTGAGAAGGGGGGATGCGGTCGGTAAGGGTTGGGGACTGCGAACAGGTCTCCGCCTTCACATGAACGGCTCCGGTATGGGAAGACCCGGGGAGGAAAACCAGCTCGGTCAACCCAGAGGGAAAAGGACCATGCTCTCGTACACAGAGCCATGGCAGAGCAACAGAGGTTTGCGGGACACCACACACATACACCAGTCACTACCCCAGTAAAGGGAGTCGGGGGAGATGTTTAGAGGGAAAGAGGCCCCACTGTTACTAACGTTGCGGTCGTTGACCCTGTCTCTTCCCCACAGATGCACAGAAGAGGAGTCGGTATGCCCCCTGAGCCCGAGCCATCTCCTGGGTCGAACTCCTGCTCTCCTCGTATGTTTGGAGACGTATGCAGGAGTTTGGAACTGCACCATCTCCTCCACTGGCCCTTACACCTATGATGCACTCAGGGGTGCTACCATACCTGCGCGATGAGGCGTTGATCTTACAAGTTTCCTACCTTAGGACTGAAAGAGGGAAGGGAAACAGAAAAAACGGAACAATAAACGTGTGTTGAAAGAAAAGAGATATTAACGACCAAACGTAAGGCGCCCAATGCAAGATACGGAACCCAACGTTGAAAACTGAGCCGTAGTCGAACGCAACAGCGACCTTACAAGCTTGGAATATCCCACATCCTGCACTCCGAGTCACAACCACCCAGCAGGAACAAAGAAAGAAGACAAGAAAAGAAAGAACAGAACACCGAAACAGGAGAAAGGATGCAGAGGACAGAAAAGAGAGGATCCTGCTTTAGAAACTACACGGATTAAAAACAAAAATAGAACCACGTTTTTTTTGTCCGTAAAAAGAAAAATTCTGAGTTAAACTGATAACATTCCCTTGGTATGAAGTTACATCACTGGCACACTGAACCTACTGTTGACGCTCTTAAACCTTCAACAGATTGTGAACATTGTGACATTAATTCAGTACGAGTCACTACACCAAACAGGTGCTGTAGATATACAACTTATTTCTACGATTTCTAATAACTGGCAATGTACTGATCGCAAAGTTTTGTGTTCAGACCAGGATTCAGGGCTCATACCGCTCTCTCTATCTTATCTCTCTCTCTCTTCCGTCTTTCTCAAACACACACACATCACACACACCACACATAATATAACACAGATAGCAAAAGACACCATCAGTTTGAATCAGGGCAACAAATTGAAGGAATATGTAAGTAAAATAGCGAACATGATGAGTTGACTCACCACCCAAGCAAAAGAGGATGTATTAAAAAATAATTATAGTTTGAAACATTCCACACACAACACACCGCACACGCCAAACGCACACACACACACACACACACACACACAACACCACCACACACCCCACCTCACACACACCACACACACAAATAATAGAAACGCACAAACGTGGCCTGCTATATCAGCTTACAAGAACATGAATATAACGCAGAACCTCTGTTTGAGCAGAGAGTAGTTCGATACCCAAAACTCTTCTGATACCAAACTCTTTGCTACCCCTCTTCTAGTACCAAACTCTTGTATCGCATACAGACTTCTCCCTTTAGACATCCCACACAAGGTTAAACGGAACATTGAATCCAATCCAAAATAACGTCAATGCTCCCAAAGGTGAAGCGGTTTTTCCGAGCTTGAGGAGAGACATTAGACCCTGGGCCACAACAGTGTAAATAAATTATATTTCTCCTGCGTAGACCAGTAAGATGTCACATAGGTTTTCTGAGCTCACACCCTGCTTGCAGCAAGCGTGCCGGCTCATTGAACGAGAACACCAACTGCATGAGCAGGACAGTCAGGGTTAGTTGCAGAAGCATTCGTGAGTCTAACAGGGAAAAAGGGCGCGAATGAGAGTCACAAGACGTCGTGGTCGAATGTTACGCACTCTATACTAAAGAAACTGAGTTCAAAACTCCACATGATCCCTTCGTACATTTCAGAGCATGATCACCCAGCTCAGTTTACTGTATTAAAAATCCTTACCGAAAAATACAGACATCGTCTCTTATCGTCACCACAAAATAACGGTTCATTGACGGGGAATTCGCTCCAAAAAGATCAGTGATACCATTTTGACAAGAGCGAGATATTTGATAGACACATTCATATCCTCATAATCTGGGTAAACGGAGATGTTAATCTGATAATCTCAACATCATCGAAGATTGTGATTGTTGGATGACGTGTGTTGGTGCAGTGTGTGGGTGGAAGTGTGTGGTGAAGTGAAGGTGTGGGTGTAGTGTCATGTGATGAAGTGTGTGGGGAAGTCTTCGTGGTGTAAGTGGAGTGTGGTCATGAGGTTGTGTTGTGAAGTGTGTTGTTGAAGGGGTGGTTGTGTGGTTGAAGGTGAGGGAAGTGTGTGGTGACGTGGTGATGAAGTGTGTGTGTTAAAGTGTGTGGTGCAGAGTGTGTGGTGAAGTGTGTGGGGTAGTGTGTGCATGA
>NC_062540.1:21679163-21681663 GCF_022655615.1 Tachysurus fulvidraco
CTCTGTGTGTGTGTGTGTGCGTCTGTGTGTGTGTGTGTGTGTGTGTGTGTGTGTGTGTGCGTGTGTGTGTGTGTAATCATCCCCCAGCATGTCAGCATCTGTAAGTGGTTCCCCACATGCTCCCATAGAGAGGAACATGCACAAAGATGTGAGAGACGTGATTTTCAACTACCAAGGCACCGCATCCATAATACAAGACATGTGCTAACTGCCATCACTCAGCACACACACACACACACACACACACACACACAGAGAAAAGGTAAATTGTGTTTACTCCAAGTTTACAATAATTTACCCAACATTATTAAGGTTTCATCATCAACACTTTGTAAAGGTTCTTTAAGTACTTAGAGGTTCTAGTGATAAACGGGTTCTACATGGACCTTTATATCAGACAGAAACTGGGCTGCATGAAGAGAGACTGGACTTAAGCCTCAGTACAGAACACAACACATCAGTAAAAGCAGCAGATATCAGTGTGACACCACTGAGTCATTGCACTGGAACCTTCTAGTCATTGTTGAACCCACAGGTCGAATGTGGAAGCCACCGGTCACTAGGATACAAACATCGTCACTAGTCACTAGGATACAAACATCGTCACTAGTCACTAGGATACAAACATCTTCACCAGTCACTAGGATACAAACATCTTCACTAGTCACTAGGATACAAACATCGTCACTAGTCACTAGGATACAAACATCTTCACTAGTCACTAGGATACAAACATCGTCACCAGTCACTAGGATTCAAACATCGTCACCAGTCACTAGGATACAAACATCGTCACCAGTCACTAGGATACAAACATCGTCACCAGTCACTAGGATACAAACATCATCACTAGTCACTAGGATACAAACATCGTCACCAGTCACTAGGATACAAACATCGTCACCAGTCACTAGGATACAAACATCGTCACCAGTCACTAGGATACAAACATCGTCACCAGTCACTAGGATACAAACATGGTGAATTGGTCTAAAAAGCTGTTGTGCTACTAACCTACGTTACTATGGTTATAAACTCTGAGCCATTACAAATATGTCACTGGGATAAAATCCCCAAGTCATTAGGGGGAAACTATGAAGTCACCGGTGAGTGGGCTGATGTCCTTAAGTTATAGGGGCAGTTGTCTAGAATCATTGGGGTAAAATCTTCAGTTCATTAGGGTGTCACCCCATTAGGGTGTCACTCCACAGACACTGGAGCCATTAGGATAAAAGATAAAAAGTCATTGGTGTGATACTTTATTTTATCTCCAGTCGATGGTGGAAAAAACACGGAGGGTAAAAGTAATGAACTTTCAGATAATTGGGGTGGTTGAGTCACAAGGGGGTAAAATCTGAAAGTCATTGGTGTCATCTTGCATCTTTAATTACTCAAAGTCACGAAGGTTCACCTTCTTCAGGTCTAGAAAAATGTACTCGACCCGAAGTGATCCCAAATCACCTTTTTGCCCGAACCCGACATGTATATATATATATATGTTTAAGAAAGACCCGACCCGAGACAAATCCGAAAAAAATGAGACCCGAGAGCGACCCGACGGCAATTTTTTTTAACCCGACTGGACCCGAATGTTACTTTAGTGTAACCGCTATAGTGTGGATTCACAATTGATTGACAGGTCTGTTTCAATAAAATTAGCTTACCGCCAGTCACACGATGTCGCAAGCGGTCTTCTTGGCAAACAGAGGAGAGGTTGGAAAAGGACTCGAGTCGAGGCACACCACACGAGATACAGTAGTTCGGGTCTTCTCGGGTCGTTCGGTATTATAAACAAAACCCAGCTATTATTATACCGACCCGTGTCCGAGGTACACGTGAAACTTTTAGACCCGAACCCGCTCGGCTCTCGTGTCGGACCTCGGGTTTTCGGGTCTAAGTGGAACCCGTGAAGACCTTAGTTCTATCCAGCACCATAAAGTGTCACCATAAAGAGCCCCTGGGAAAAGACTAAAGGGTTTTATGTAAAACCTTAGAAGCAAAACCATCAGAACCTTAAAGCAGAACCATCAGAACCTTAAGCAGAACCATGAACTAAACACAGAGCCTTTGTCTTGATTTATGTGTAGAAGCCTGTTTTAAGCCACGTTACATGATTCATAAATCGACCCTTATTTGCTTTTTTAGGCCTGTGGATGAAGTGATAAGGATGACTCGGATATTCCTGAAGCTTCTCCAACACATGAATAGCTTCTAAATGTTTTTAATACAGTCATGAGTCATGGCCTTGTGACCGAACTCAACCACAAAGAAGGACACGACGATACAATCGGGGCTTTTTACCGACGAGCCGCGAGCAGCTTGCGAGACGGCAGCATGGTGTGAACGGTGCGTGTGTGAGAAGCTGTGGTGGAGCTGGCAGGAGAAAATACCACAGCCAGACATTATGCATCATTTATACAGAGAGATGCTCAGATTGTCTGGACTTCATGGCAAGTCCTGGACATGGAGGTAAGGATGTGAAGCTGCTTGTTGTGCCATT
>NC_062540.1:21694163-21699163 GCF_022655615.1 Tachysurus fulvidraco
CATACCTCTCTCTCTCTCTCTCTCTCTCTCTCTCTCTCTCTCTCTCTCACACACACACACACACACACACACACACACACAATAATATAACACAATATAGCAACAATACACAACTCACGTTTGAATCAGTGAACAAATCTGAAGGAATCATTTAAGTAAATAGAGATAAATGATGAGTTGATTCACACCCAAGCAAAAATATTGAGTATAAAAAAATAATTTATAGTTCTGAAACAGTTCACACACACACACACGCACACGCAAACGCACACACACACACACACACACACACACACACACACACGCACACGCAAACGCACACACACACACACAAATAATAGAACTCACCAACGTTGGCCTTGTTATATCAGCTTTACCAAGAACATGAATATCAACGCAGAAACATCTGTTTGAGTCAGAGATGTAGTCTGATACCAAACTCTTCTGATACCAAACTCTTCTGATACCAAACTCTTCTGATACCAAACTCTTCACCGCATACACACTTATTCCCTTTAGACCATCACACACAAGGTTAAACGGACATTAAATCCAAATCAAAATAAAGTCAAATGCTCCACAAAGCTGAGCTGGTTTTTTCCGAGCTCTGAGGAGAACATTAGACCCTGGACACACACAGTGTAAATAAATTATATTCTCTCCTGCGTCAGACCAGATCAGATCAGATCACATCAGGTTTCTCGAGCTCACACCTGATCCTGCACGCAACGTGACGGCTCAAATGAACGAGAAACACCAACTGCATTGAGCAGGACAGTCAGTGTTTAGTGCAGAAGCAGTTAGTGAGTCTTTAACAGGTAACAGGGAGAGAATGAGAGTCACAATGACGTCGTGTTCAGACTGTTACATCTCTCTATAATAAAGAACTGAGTTCAAAACATCACATGATCCCTTCTTACATTTCAGAGCCTGATAAACAGCTCAGTTTAATTTATTAAAAAATCCTTAAAGAAAAAATACAGAATCGTCTCTTATAGTCACCACAAAATAAAGGTTTCATTGACGGGGAATTCGCTCCAAAAAGATCAGTGATACCATTTTGAAAAAGAAGCAGAGTTTATTTGATAGAAACATCATCATCCTCATAATCTGGTAAACGGAGATGTTTAAAATCTGACTGAATCTCAACATCATCTGCAGTGTGAATTGTGTGATGAAGTGTGAGGTGAAGTGTGTGGTGAAGTGTGTGGTGAAGTGTGTGGTGTAGTGTGTGATGAAGTGTGTGGTGAAGTCTGTGGTGAAGTGTGTAGTGTGGTGAAGTGTGTTGTGAAGTGTGTTGTGAAGTGTGTGGTGTGGTGAAGTGTGAGGTGAAGTGTGTGGTGTGGTGAAGTGTGTGGTAAAGTGTGTGGTGAAGTGTGTGGTGAAGTGTGTGGTGTAGTGTGTGATGAAGTGTGTGGTGAAGTCTGTGGTGAAGTGTGTAGTGTGGTGAAGTGTGTTGTGAAGTGTGTTGTGAAGTGTGTGGTGTGGTGAAGTGTGAGGTGAAGTGTGTGGTGTGGTGAAGTGTGAGGTGCGGTGAAGTGTGTGGTGTGGTGGTGTAGTGTGGTGAGGTGTGTGGTGAAGTGTGTGGTGAAGTGTGTGGTGTGGTGAAGTGTGTGGTGAAGTGTGTAGTGTGGTGAGGTGTGTTGTGAAGTGTGTTGTGAAGTGTGTGGTGTGGTGAAGTGTGAGGTGAAGTGTGTGGTGTGGTGAAGTGTGTGGTAAAGTGTGTGGTGAAGTGTATAGTGAAGTGTGTGGTGAAGTGTGTGGTGAAGTGTGTGGTGAAGTGTGTGGTAAAGTGTGTGGTAAAGTGTATAGTGAAGTGTGTGGTAAGGTGTGTGGTAAAATGTGTGGTGAAGTGTATAGTGAAGTGTGTGGTGAAGTGTATAGTGAAGTGTGTGGTAAAGTGTGTGGTGAAGTGTGTGGTGAAGTGTATAGTGAAGTGTGTGGTGAAGTGTGTGGTAAAGTGTGTGGTGAAGTGTGTGGTGAAGTGTGTGGTGAAGTGTGTGGTGAAGTGTATAGTGAAGTGTGTGGTAAAGTGTGTGGTGAAGTGTGTGGTAAAGTGTATAGTGAAGTGTGTGTTGAAGTGTGTGGTGAAGTGTGTGGTAAAGCGTGTGGTGAAGTGTGTGGTGAAGTGTGTGGTAAAGTGTGTGGTGAAGTGTGTGTTGAAGTGTGTGGTGAAGTGTGTGGTAAAGTGTGTGGTGAAGTGTGTGATGAAGTGTGTGGTGAAGTCTGTGGTGAAGTGTGTAGTGTGGTGAAGTGTGTTGTGAAGTGTGTTGTGAAGTGTGTGGTGTGGTGAAGTGTGTGGTGAAGTGTGTGGTGTGGTGGTGTAGTGTGGTGAGGTGTGTGGTGAAGTGTGTGGTGAAGTGTGTGGTGTGGTGAAGTGTGTGGTGAAGTGTGTGGTGAAGTGTGTAGTATGGTGAGGTGTGTTGTGAAGTGTGTTGTGAAGTGTGTGTTGTGGTGAAGTGTGAGGTGAAGTGTGTGGTGTGGTGAAGTGTGTGGTAAAGTGTGTGGTGAAGTGTATAGTGAAGTGTGTGGTGAAGTGTGTGGTGAAGTGTGTGGTGAAGTGTGTGGTGAAGTGTGTGGTAAAGTGTGTGGTAAAGCGTGTGGTGAAGTGTATAGTGAAGTGTGTGGTGAAGTGTATAGTGAAGTGTGTGGTAAAGTGTGTGGTGAAGTGTGTGGTGAAGTGTATAGTGAAGTGTGTGGTGAAGTGTGTGGTAAAGTGTGTGGTGAAGTGTGTGGTGAAGTGTGTGGTAAAGCGTGTGGTAAAGTTTGTGGTGAAGTGTGTGGTGAAGTGTGTGGTGAAGTGTGTGGTGAAGTGTGTGGTAAAGTGTGTGGTAAAGTGTAAAGTGAAGTGTGTGGTAAGGTGTGTGGTGACGTGTGTGGTAAAATGTGTGGTGAAGTGTATGGTGAAGTGTGTGGTGAAGTGTATGGTGAAGTGTGTGGTGAAGTGTGTGGTAAAGTGTGTGGTGAAGTGTGTGGTAAAGTGTGTGGTGAAGTGTATAGTGAAGTGTGTGGTAAAGTGTGTGGTGAAGTGTGTGGTAAAGTGTATAGTGAAGTGTGGTGAAGTGTATGGTAAAGTGTGTGGTAAAGTGTGTGGTGAAGTGTATAGGGAAGTGTGTGGTGAAGTGTGTGGTAAAGTGTGTGGTGAAGTGTGTGGTAAAGTGTGTGGTAAAGTGTGTGGTAAAGTGTATGGTGAAGTGTGTGTTGAAGTGTGTGTTGAAGTGTGTGGTAAAGCGTGTGGTGAAGCGTGTGGTAAAGTGTGTGGTGAAGTGTATAGTGAAGTGTGTGGTGAAGTGTGTGGTGAAGTGTGTGGTGAAGTGTGTGGTAAAGTGTGTGGTGAAGTGTGTGGTAAAGTGTGTGGTGAAGTGTATAGTGAAGTGTATGGTGAAGTGTGTGGTAAAGTGTGTGGTGAAGTGTGTGGTGAAGTGTGTGGTGAAGTGTATAGTGAAGTGTGTGGTAAAGTGTGTGGTAAAGTGTATAGTGAAGTGTGTGGTAAAGTGTGTGGTGAAGTGTGTGGTAAAGTGTATAGTGAAGTGTGTGGTAAAGAGTATAGTGAAGTGTGTGTTGAAGTGTGTGGTGAAGTGTGTGGTAAAGTGTGTGGTGAAGTGTGTGGTGAAGTGTGTGGTGAAGTGTGTGGTGAAGTGTGTGGTAAAGTGTGTGGTGAAGTGTGTGGTAAGGTGTGTGGTAAAGTGTGTGGTGAAGTGTGTGGTAAAGTGTATAGTGAAGTGTGTGGTAAAGTGTGTGGTGAAGTGTGTGGTAAAGCGTGTGGTGAAGCGTGTGGTGAAGTGTGTGGTGAAGTGTGTGGTAAAGTGTGTGGTGAAGTGTGTGGTAAAGTGTGTGGTAAAGTGTGTGGTGAAGTGTGTGGTAAAGTGTGTGGTAAAGTGTATAGTAAAGTGTGTGGTAAGGTGTGGGGTGACGTGTGTGGTAAAATGTGTGGTGAAGTGTGTGGTGAAGTGTGTGGTGAAGTGTGTGGTGAAGTGTATGGTGAAGTGTGTGGTGAAGTGTGTGGTAAAGTGTATAGTGAAGTGTGTGGTGAAGTGTATAGTGAAGTGTGTGGTAAAGTGTGTGGTGAAGTGTGTGGTGAAGTGTATAGGGAAGTGTGTGGTGAAGTGTGTGGTAAAGTGTGTGGTGAAGTGTATAGTGAAGTGTGTGATAAAGTGTGTGGTGAAGTGTGTGGTAAAGTGTATAGTGAAGTGTGTGTTGAAGTGTGTGGTGAAGTGTGTGGTAAAGCGTGTGGTGAAGCGTGTGGTAAAGTGTGTGGTGAAGTGTATAGTCAAGTGTGTGGTAAAGTGTGTGGTGAAGTGTGTGGTAAAGTGTGTGGTGAAGTGTATAGTGAAGTGTGTGGTAAGGTGTGTGGTGAAGTGTGTGGTAAAATGTGTGGTGAAGTGTATAGTGAAGTGTGTGGTGAAGTGTATAGTGAAGTGTGTGGTAAAGTGTGTGGTGAAGTGTGTGGTGAAGTGTATAGTGAAGTGTGTGGTAAAGTGTGTGGTGAAGTGTGTGGTAAAGTGTGTGGTGAAGTGTGTGGTGAAGTGTGTGGTGAAGTGTATAGTGAAGTGTGTGGTGAAGTGTATAGTGAAGTGTGTGGTAAAGTGTGTGGTGAAGTGTATAGTGAAGTGTGTGGTAAAGTGTGTGGTGAAGTGTGTGGTAAAGTGTGTGGTGAAGTGTATAGTGAAGTGTGTGGTAAAGTGTGTGGTGAAGTGTGTGGTGAAGTGTATGGTGAAGTGTGTGGTAAAGTGTGTGGTGAAGTGTATAGTGAAGTGTGTGGTAAAGTGTGTGGTGAAGTGTATAGTGAAGTGTGTGGTAAAGTGTGTGGTGAAGTGTGTGGTGAAGTGTATAGTTGAAGTGTGTGGTGAAGTGTGTGGTAAAGTGTGTGGTGAAGTGTGTGGTGAAGTGTGTGGTGAAGTGTGTGGTGAAGTGTGTGGTGAAGTGTGAGCTGAAGTGTGTGGTGAAGTGTGTGGTAAAGTGTGTGGTGAAGTGTGTGGTGAAGTGTGTGGTAAAGTGTA
>NC_062540.1:21706663-21714163 GCF_022655615.1 Tachysurus fulvidraco
TGTCCCTAACAACCACCCGTGACCTTTCCTCAGAATGTCCCTAACAACCACCCGTGACCTTTCCTCAGAATGTCCCTAACAACCACCCGTGACCTTTCCTCAGAATGTCCCTAACAACCACCCATGACCTTTCCTCAGGGACGTATCCTTCCCAGTCCATAATGTACAGAAACTGACCCTTCTGTCTCCTTGAATGCAGAATTCTATTGACCAGGTAAGATGGAGAGCCGTTAACCTCTTGGGGAGGTGGAGTTATGGGATTCATGGGGTCATCATTTGTTGAAGAAGAAGACATGGAAGGAAGGGAAGATGCAATAGTTTTCTGTTAGCTCCATGTGCTACATGATTGGGTTCCACCTGACTGAGAATCTTGAAGAGGCCAATGTACCCTTAAGCTGAGATTCTTACAAGGTAGCCATAGGTGGAGGCTCTTAGTGGATCTAGGTTGATAGTCGGAGCGTTTCTTTTGATCTGCCTGGATGTGTTGATGTTGTATGGCTCTGTAGAGTCACACATGCGCACCTTGTCTGACCCATCTGAGGGCTTACCAGACGATGGACACAAAAGGGGTTGCTATTCTAGAACATGCTGGAAGTGAGGAATGCACCAAGGAGAATATTCTGTCCATGGCAGGAATTCAGAAGGATAATATTTGGTAACTGATCTCATGATTAAGTCTCTCCATCTGGCCGTTAGACTATAAGGTCATAACGTGAGGCTGATATTGATATTTTGGTGTTTGTCCTCCATACTCAGGATGTGAACTGAGTGCCAAGGTCATAGACAATGTCCTCTGGGAAGCCGTAGATTCTGAAGACTTCATGTAAGAGTTGCCATCGTCTCCACTGCTACAGTATGGGAGATGCTCCAGGGGAATCAGTCTGAATGCCTTGGAAAAGTGGTCAATGATAACCATGATGGTCATGTGGCCCTGGGAGCTTCCAGACAAGTAATAAAGGCCACTGATAAGTGAATCTCCTCCATGACTACTCTTTAAAGCCGCAAAGGGAAGAGTCATCCTCTATGACAAAGGGTAAGTTAGGGTCTGGGTGTTTCAGTATAGGGGGCATGATGAAACTTGTCTTGAGCCCCTCAAAGGCTGCTTGGGTGGCCTTGTTCCAATCTACCATTGTGGGTTTGCTCTTGATTAATATAGTTAAAGGTGTTGATGTCCTGTAGTATTTTGTCCTTAATGAATCAGTGATAGAAATTGTTTTCCACTCATCTCCATCTCTTAAACAAATGAGAATGTAGGAACTCCTCTGAAGGCTGTTGGGCCTTCTCACCTGCATGGGCTCTGGACATTCCTGGATGGTGTGGCTAGGGGTGCTCATCGACGGCATGGGTGGCATGATGTCATCTGGTGTACAACCTACTGTGGAGAAGTTTACCGAGCCTGATAGCCAGATTAATAAATTGTCAAGTGTCATGGACTCATCCATACATGCTAGTTCTGCCTAATGAGTTGAATTTTATCCCACATGGAATACAGTTCACCCCCGGATAAGTGGTAGAAGATGGATGGATGGATGGATGGATGGATGGATGGAATACAGCTCTTAATGCAACATGTGCCGCTAACGTGCAGAATTCTATGGCATATACAGCAGTGGTACTCACACACTGACGTAGCTGTAGGATGACCACATCCTTTCCCTGTCTATGTATTCAAACTCATCCTTGTGAGAAATAGGTGAAGGAGGTTCAGATTTGGGGGTCATTGTCTCACACGGCCAAAGCACAAGCTAACGGTTCACCTGAGAGCTGCTACACGATAAGAGCACATTTGGTAAAAGTGATACAAAATGGCCTCATTCTAGTCGGTCGCAGGCTGACGCAAAAAGAAGGCAGAGAACGTTCTTAGGTAAACATATTGAGTGCAGAAAGCAAGAAAGCAGTTTATCGCCCCAGGGTACTCATTACCCATCCCCTGCCCCCACCCCGCCCCACCCCCAAACACACATACAGGTCCCTCCTTCACCCCAAAACACTGTTATTGCAGTTGACTCTAATAGATACCCCTTAGCAATAGGCTTCACTACCCAGTACAGCTACTGCTCCACAAACTGTGTGTGTGTGTATGTGTGTGTGTGTGTGTGTGTGTGTGTGTGTGGTCAAATCACACAATAGCAATAAATGATGGAGACTAAATGAAAACACACTAAACTAAACCTGATTATAAAAACAGAGAAATATTCAGGCTACAGCTCCCTCTGGAGGGAGGACGAGTGAATCACAGGCTGGTCGAATACAGGATATAATTTAGTTGTAAAGTTTTAAAAATAATGAATAATAATTATAATATATTAATATATTTTAATCAGTTGTAAACAATAAAAGGTAAAATAATGTAAAAATATGCAAAATAATAAATCACTTATTTGCATTTAATGACATCTCAGTCCTAAACACCAGAGCTGTAGAAGGACAGAAACATTCGATCCAACTCTACTTTTATTCCTCCGTTATGTTTTTCACCTCATTGTCTCTGCCTGCTGCTGTCATTAGCACCGAGTGATCAATCTGTTATCATCAAGAATAATCACGAAAGATTTATAACTGCAGCAGTTTTCATTATCTGTCACACAGAATTCACACATTTGACATTCAATGCAAGCAAGTGTTACTTGGTGATTACCAGTCTTTTGAATATTTGTGTATTGCTCTAAAAGGTACACCACGCATTCTGTTAACAATTATTTATAGGCCTCCCAAATACACCCCAACTTTTGTTGATGAATTCACAGAACTTTTATCACCAATGTCCTCTGAATTTGATTATTTTGTTATTGCTGGAGATTTCAACATTCATATAGACAATGCAGAAAACAATACTGCAGTTGAACTGTTAAATGTTTTTAACACTTTTGATCTGACGCAGCACGTGTAAGGTCCTACACACAATAGGGGACACACTCTTGATCTGCTCATTAGCAAAGGTCTAAACATTCCATCCACTGTCATCAAGGATGAAGCGCTATCTGACCATTTCTGTGTTTACTTTGATTTATTGATCTGTCCTGCCACTGATGCTAGATCTGTCTATGTCAAAAAAAGGTTCATAAATGAAGACACCAGTGAGGTATTTATGAATGCTATATCAATGTTGCCAAACATATCAGCAGACTCTGTTGATGTTCTCCTTGAAAATTTGAACTTAAAAGTTAAAGATGTTATTGATGGTATAGCTCCAGTAAAGGTCAGGATGATCACTGGCAGACGTAAAGCACCTTGGAGAAACACAACAGCGGTACAGAGCATGAAAAGAACAAAACAAAACAAAACTTGAAGTACATTATAGCATCTATAAGGACAGTCTTCATGCTTTCAATGTAGAACTAGGCACAGCTAGACAGATCTTAGTCTCAAACATTATAAACAACAACATAAACAACACTCGCACTCTTTTTGCTACTGTAGAGACACTAACAAACCCCCCAAATCAAGTTCCTAGTGAAATGCTCTCTGACAACAAATGCAATGAGTTTGCAACCTTTTTCTCTGAGAAAATCAGTAATATCAGAATGGCAATCAATACGGCACATATTGTAATGTGGTCAGTCAGACCTCACTACAACAACCTCAAAAACTGGTCATTTTCTCAGAATTTGACATAATTGATATAAAAACCCTGGAAGAAACAGTACAACATCTTAAAGCATCAACTTGCAACCTTGACACCCCCCCCCCCACACACACACACATCCTTTCTCAAAAAGGTACTTAACTGCTTAGAAACTGACCTCTTAAAAATAATAAATACGTCTCTGCTCACAGGCACTTTTCCAGAGTCCCTAAAAACAGCAGTTGTTAAGCCTCTCCTAAAAAACAGTAACCTAGACAAAACCACACTTAGCTACAGACCGATCTCTAATCTTCCTTTTATAGGCAAGATCATTGAAAAGGTTGTTTTCAATCAGCTGAACAAATTCTTAAACTCAAATGGCTACCTGGACGATTTTCAATCTGGTTTCCGCCAGCATCACAGCACAGAGACGGTGCTCATAAAGATAATAAATGATATTCGCTTAAACTCTGATTCAGGTAAAATATCAGTGCTGGTGCTACTAGATCTTAGTGCTGCCTTTGACACGGTAGATCACACCATACTCTTGCATAGACTGGAAAACTGAGTAGGGCTTTCTGGGATGGTCCTCAAATGGTTTATATCATACCTAAAAGGAAGAGGTTACTATGTGAACATAGGTAACCATAAATCTGAGTGGACATCCATGACATGTGGAGTCCCACAGGGCTCAATTCTCGCACCGCTTCTCTTTAATCTGTATATGTTCCCGATTGGTCAAATAATGAAAAAGAACCAAATTGCTTACCACAGCTATGCAGATGACACCCAGATATACTTAGCCCTGTCCCCTAATGACTACAGCCCCATTGACTCTCTATGTAAGTGCACTGATGAAATTAACAGTTGGATGCCTCAAAACTTCCTCCAGTTAAACAAAGACAAACCCGAAGTCATTGTATTCGGAAATAAAGATGAAACTCTCAAGGTTAACACACACCCTGACTCTAGGGGTCTAAAGACACTAAATAAAGTCAGAAATCTTGGTGTCATTTTAGAGTCTGACCTTAATTTCAGTAGTCATGTGAAAGCGATAAGCAAATCAGCTTATTACCATCTCAGAAATATAGCCAGAATGAGATGTTTTGTCTCAAGACAGGACTTAGAGAAACTTGTTCATGCTTTCATCACCAGCAGGGTGGATTATTGTAATGGACTCCTTACTGGGATCCCCAAAAAGACCATTAGACATCTGCAGCTCATACAGAACGCTGCTGCCAGAATTCTGAGCAGAACCAAAACATCTGAGCACATCACTCCAGTCCTCAGGTCCTTACACTGGCTTCCAGTTACATTTAGAATAGATTTTAAAGTATTGTTACTGGTTTATAAATCACTTCATGGCTTAGGACCGAAATACATTACAGATATGCTAACTGAATATAAACCAAGCAGACGACTCAGATCATTAGGATCAGGTCAGTTAGAGATACCAAGGGTTCACTCAAAACAAGGTGTGTCAGCATTTAGTTATTACGCCCCCTATAGGTGGGATCAGCTTCCAGAAGAGATCAGATGTGCACACACGCACACACACACACACACACGCACACACACACACACACACACACACGCACACACACACGCACACACACATACACACACGCACGCACACATAAGCACACGCGCACACACACACGCACACGTGCACGCACACACACGCTCGCACACGCACACTCACGCGCGCGCACGCACGCACATGCACACACACACACGTGCACACACACACACACACACACACACACACACGCAAACACACACACACACACACACACACACACACACACACACACGCAAACACACACACACACACACACACACACACACACACACACACACACACACACACACACACACACACACACACACACACACACTTAAATAAAAAGATGAGAGTATAGTGGAGCCTCTCAGAACTCCATGAAGATGTTTCACACATTTTGAGTCTCTTCTGTAACGATAAAGCTCCTGAACTTGAGGATTCCTGACTAACGCTGAGGCTCTCGCTGTTCTTCTTGTCTTTTTCAGCTCTTGGACCTGCTGGTGTTGTCTGTGTTCTCTTCAGGATTCCTTGCCGTGTGGAGAACAGACGAGGCCTTCGACCCTGGAGCTGCTGCTTACAGTCACCTTGAGACAGTCATATGATCTTCCAGCTGGAGGCATCGGAGCCTCTGTTAAACACTCACACGTCTGTTTTTAGACACAAAGCCATTCGGCAGAAAACAGATGGCTGGCGTTTTAGTGCGTTATGTAACACGAGGTGTGAAGACAATTCTTTTTATTTTATTCAATGTCTGTAAGGCAGAGAAGCTCAGGATGGTGTCCTAATGAAAAATGCAAATGGAAAAGCATCTTCCAAGCTGTGAGAGAATATCAGGCCTCCTTCAGCTCAGAGAGATGTCTGACCTTCAGCCCTGCCGGATCTCCATCCTCCACTCACATCTCTTGCCATTTTAAACGCCATTTCACACCTATTAGTCTGTCGAACACCTTGGACTCGGAGTTCTACTCGATTCTCGACTGTCTGAGGAACATCTGAGGATCACTGCACTGATATACGGTTTCTTTTATATGAGATTTTATTTTATATGTTTTTCAGCAGTATTTTATATTTATGAATCTTTTCTGTACATTATTATGGACCGATACACCAAAACAGATTCCTTGACCACTGGGAGACTCATGACATGTCAGCAGAACTACAGCACTGTGCTTTGGCTCAACAACAACAACAACAACAACAACAACAACAACAACAACAACAACAACAACGATTCTACCAGAAGAACATTGCAGCTAAAAGCACATAGCATGTTTGATTCATTTCCTGCAGGCGAGTCGATTCAGAGTCGATTCACATATTCGGTTGGACAGCTCTCTCAGATGCTTAGTGTGTTTTGACCGGATTAAAACCACAGTGAGAAAGTTCTGTTCAAAGAGAAGTGGACTTTGTTTTTGCCGAGCATCGAGTGTGCGCGCTCTAAAAAGCCCCGATTAGCCGTGAGGGTTTGTGATCTGTGATCTGAAATCAGACTTTTTCTGAACCCTCACACTCCTGACCTAAAGAGACTCCACACTTACCTCTGTGAGCAGGTTCCTCATGGGTTCCTCATGGGTTCCTCATGGGTTCCTCATGGCTCAGCTTTAGGACCCTAACGTGTTTATGTTGTGTTTCATAAGAGCACAGCTGTAAATGTTAGCTAGCATGTACGTGAGCGTATCCGAGTTAACAATAAAACATCGAGCTGAAAGTCCAGACACATTTATAAGCTTTTGTAGCAGAACAGTTTCTTCTTAGAGGTAAAACTCGCTTAGTGCCACAGACCATCTGGGGGCTTTTAAAACTTATTTTAACTCCTATTTGGAGAAACAGTTTATATCAGTCAGGAACCGGGGGATAGGACTCGACTCGAGTCATTTATATAACAAAGATCACGCAGAAGCTTCGTGTCGATGGAACTTTGTGTTTCTCTTTCACACACTATTTATATACACTACAGGTCACATGCTCTAGTCCCTATATACACTACAGGTCACATGCTCTAGTCCCTATATACACTACAGGTCACATGCACTAGTCCTTATATACACTACAGGTCACATGCTCTAGTCCTTATATACACTACAGGTCACATGCTCTAGTCCCTATATATACTACAGGTCACATGCTCTAGTCCTTATATACACTACAGGTCACATGCTCTAGTCCCTATATACACTACAGGTCACATGCTCTAGTCCCTATATACACTACAGGTCACATGCACTAGTCCTTATATACACTACAGGTCACATGCTCTAGTCCTTATATACACTACAGGTCACATGCTCTAGTCCCTATATATACTACAGGTCACATGCTCTAGTCCTTATATACACTACAGGTCACATGCTCTAGTCTTTATATACACTAC
>NC_062540.1:21719163-21721663 GCF_022655615.1 Tachysurus fulvidraco
CTCTCCGTCTCTCTCTTTTCCACTACACTCTTTCCTACAGTCTTTCTCTTCTTCTTAGCAGGAGTAAATCAGTGCGTTCGCTCACAGGAGCTCATTTCAGTGATTAATTGCTCCTGCGACAGCAAGTCTGATGTTTCTATTACACGCTTCTGCTCGCTGCAGAGACACGAGGCACAAGACATGACTTTTTATCGCAAAGAGAAAATGAAACTTTATATTCCAGAAAAAATCCTAAGCAGCCTGTAATACTGTTAAACTCATGAACTCTCTAATCTTCAGGTTTTATTTAAACAGGTCATCTTAACCCTTGATGCTGGAGGAATGACACATTCCCAGATGTTGTGACAGCGAGACCTGTGCCACCTTTTCTCCACTCGTCCCACTCCTTCAGACCGGGTGTTTAGGAGACAGCACAATCTCAGTGCTCAGTGTTGTGGATAGAAAGCAAATGGCTGCTTGGTGGTGGCAAAAGCATGAGAAATATTAGAACAGAGCCCTTAAGGAGAGAGTGACGTGGGGCACACAGCGCCTCCACAAGGGTAAAAAGGAGAGCGGCACAAGGACTAATGTGCTTTTTCTCTTCTGACCCACTGAACGTCTGGAGGATTCAGAAGGAGACAAAACTACATGAGCTCACTGCACACTGACAGCCTCCAGGTTCTACAGCGTTCGTCTCAACACTCCACATGAAGCTTTTCACTGAATTGTCCTTGCACTTAAAGACTGTTGCACTTGGCCTCTGGTGTGTGTTCAGCTTCTCTACAAGACACAGTAACTACAATATTCATTCATTCATGAATCTTCACAAAGATTTTACTGTGCATCAAACTGAGTTCAGGTCAGGTGAGGTCAGGGAAGGTCAGGTGAGGTCAGGTGAGGTCAGGGAAGGTCAGGTGAGGTCAGGGAAGGTCAGGTGAGGTCAGGTGAGGTCAGGGAAGGTCAGGTGAGGTCAGGTGAGGTCAGGGAAGGTCAGGTGAGGTCAGGGAAGGTCAGGTGAGATAAGGTGAGGTCAGGGAAGGTCAGGTGCGATCAGGTGAGGTCAGGTGAGATCAGGGAAGGTCAGGTGAGGTCAGGTGAGGTCAGGTGAGGTCAGATGAGATCAGGGAAGGTCAGATGAGATCAGGTGAGGTCAGGGAAGATCAGGCAAGGTCAGGTGAGATCAGGTGAGGTCAGGGAAGATCAGGTGAGGTCAGGTGAGATCAGGGAAGGTCAGGTGAGTTCAGGTGAGATCAGGTGAGGTCAGGTGGGATCAGGTGAGGTCAGGTGAGGTCAGGTGAGATCAGGTGAGGTCAGGTGAGGTCAGGTGAGATCAGGGAAGGTCAGGTGAGATCAGGTGAGGTCAGGGAAGATCAGGTGAGGTCAGGTGAGGTCAGGGAAGATCAGGTGAGGTCAGGTGAGGTCAGGTGAGATCAGGTGAGATCAGGTGAGGTCAGGTGAGGTCAGGTGAGGTTCAGCTTCAAACGTCATCACGAAATGTGGAAAACAAATAATGAATTTGCCTTTTTCCTGTTCAAACACAGCAGAGAGACGTGATGTGAGGTAGTGACGAGCTTTAGCCTCACAAACCAAACTCAGTGTGTGTAATCAGTGTGTGTCTGTTGCTGTCTCTCTGTATTTCACTAATATAATGTTTATAGTCAGTTATTTATCCACACTGTCCATGGTCTGTGTAATATATTTCCCACATGTGTGTCTAACATGTTTAGTGTCACTGATCTGACATGAAGCAGCACTGAGAAACGCAGTACCTCTGACAGACAGAAGGGGGTGTGTGTGAGCCCACAGCTTTATGCTTGTACTTCTGCTGCTCTCCTTGACAAGTGCTGGTCCACTAGCAGGCCGCTTATTTATTTATATATTTATTGCTCTGACGGTAAAGATTCTTTATATAAGAGCCTAGAAATTTCTCAAAACCGCCGGTAATAAAAAAAAGACAAAGCCAACTGAGTCAGAGCTTCTCAAACACAAACCTCACCGCACATCACTGTTAGGACATAATGAATATAACCATCATCAGGTTCCTCTCAGGGTAAATCACCCAGTAACCTCTCGTTATCAATCACAGAGCAACTGGAGGGAAGCGTTCATCAGGAAAAGAGATTCAGAGTCAGAGATTCAGAAAGGTTTTAAAATGCTTCACACGACACCACTGAATCCACCATCACACAAGAAAGAGCTCAGAGCAGCAGATGAACAAACCTGAAGGAAGCGGATTTCCACTGACGACGCGGCACCTGTCCCCTGTATAACGATGACATGGTGCTGCTGGAGGTTTCCACAGGAAGTGAGTCGTGTCTCCTAACCAGCACAAGATCAGAAACAAGGTTCAACACCACACTCAGTAGATATATCATCAGTCTGCTGTATTTATGTCTGTTGTACTCGAAGATAGACGTCATCACTGACATGATATTTAGACATCATCACAAATATCTAAACGTGTCTATAATTCGGAATAAATCGGACATCATCATGGACACTACAGAGTGACAGACATCAG